>NW_024100856.1:300000-506846 GCF_016161935.1 Mauremys reevesii
GCCTCTGGCGGGGGGTTGGGCTGCTGGGCAGGGAACGAGAAACCACAAATCTCCCCCCCCCCCCCCCGGTCCTGACCTGCTGGGTCCGTCTCGGCTTCCAGATCGGTTGGAGAGACCGGAGCAGGGCCAGGACCCCGGCTCGGCTTCGCTGAATCGGACCCAGTCAGACCGAGAGGAGCCGATCCCAGCCCAGCGTCTGCAGCAGCGTCTGTAGCCTGAGTGTCGCTGAGAGACAATGGGGCCAGGAGCTGTGGACACTGACAGCCAAGTGCCACTGCAGCGAGGGTACCGTATTGGTGGCAATGGACACCAGAGGAGTGGATGGTGGCCAGGTAATGGGGTGTCGCTGCCAGGGACCAGGTTGGAAAGAGACCCTGAGGCTGCCCCACGTGGGGCCATGTTCTCAGTGGCAGCAGCCAGTGTCCAGCAACCCCCCATCTGTGGGCAGCTGGGACTGGATCTCCCCCAGGGGCTCTCAGGGCACCGATCCTGGCTCACAGCTGCTGCCTGGCGCACACAGCGGTGTCCGTGGGGCTGGGCAGGGGCCTTCTGGGCTGGGTGTGTCAGACCCCCTGGGACAGCCCTGGCCCAGCTCTGCCTGGTTCCTTCTCCCCCCTTCTGCTGTGTGTGGCCAGTGTGAGACCCCAGCGTGCGGGGACAGGTGCACTCGGCAGTGTGGGCCCAGCCAGCGCTCGGCCGGGGGCACAGCGGGGAAGGGGGAGGCAGCTTGAGCTCCTGCCACCAGAACATGCGGGTCCTTGTCTCTGTGCCCCTGAGCTCACCAGGCCCCATGACAGCCTGGCTGGGGGTGCCAGGGAGGGCTCTGGGCTGAGGGGAAGGAGGGACTGTTATGCCAGCCCCAGCCTGCCTGAGCCTCCGGGCTCCTCTCCCAGAGCATCTGACGGGAGGAGCCATTGATAGAACGGGGCATGTTCTAGGGCAGCTCCAGCCCTGGTGCTGTCGGTGAGACGTGTCCTTGCGGCCCAGGCTGACGGGTCTTTGTGTTTCAGAACCTCCTTGTAACTGCAAGAGACGCACTGTCACCCTCACAGTCGCCCTCGCAATCATGTTCTTAGGTCTCATCATCACTGTTATTGTCCTGGCAGGTGAGTTCTCAGCCTTCCCTGCCCCCTCTCTGCACATCCCATTCCCCCTGGAGCCACCACAGTCACAGTCTCTCCTCCCGGCCTGTCTGGCTTCTGCTTCTGGGACAGAGGATTCCTGGGGGATGTTCCTCCATGACCCTCCTCCTGCTCCCCCCAGACCCCTGCACCTGGGCACTCTCTGAGTCGGATGATCTGACTGACATTAGCTCCCCCCAGCCCAGCTCTGAGCCCTTGGGGCCCATGTCACTATTGCTGGGCCCCAGGCACAGTCACTGGTACCCCGGTGCAGAGTGGGGGTGATTGACAGGAGAAGGTGCAGGGCAGCGATGAGCTGGGCCCTCTGCCTGCAGCGTGTCGCCCTGAGGTACCAGCCTGGCCTTCCTGCATCCCCGGGTCGTGCCCAGGGCCGGGCTGGCAGGTGCTGGCGTGTCACTGAAATGAGCTGTAGAACGCAGCACAGACACCGCCATTAACATCGTATGAAACCCACCAATTAGTAACCTTGGCAGTGCAGGGTCCCATAGCGCCATTGACTCCCCCGCCTGCACAGACAGTGAGTGCTAGTGCAGAGGGCGGCTGTTCATGGTGAACGTGAGCCCGGCTGTATCTGCCAATAGTCTGGGGGGTGGGAGGGGCTGTGAGACTGTCAGGGGTGGGATTTATCTACTGCCTGGGATCTGATCACTGAGCCCTAGGAGGGTTTAGCAGCTGGCAGAGGGGGTTGAAGCCAGGTCTGTCTGCATTAAGAATCCTTCGTGCTGATGTAACATTGATACAGTTGAATTGGTACGAACTGCTAATGTAGATGAGCTGCAATGGTGAAGAAAGGGGCTTGCCCTGGTGCCGGTCACTGCAGTAAGTTACCAGAGCAGGACGTGCTGGAGCAGCATATCCTGCTCTGGTAAATCTGTGTGAGGAGTTTGCACTGATGTAACTGCCTCCCCATCCTTACACTGGTGCCAGCTGCCCTGCTACAGGGGGGCCGTGAGTCCCAGCTCCCTGCTGGACTGGCCGGCTAATGGAATGGGCAGCATTGGCTCACACAGTATAAGGTGAGATCTGTGAGGTTGGGGTTCCCCACTTGTGGGTGCAGGGAGCCCCCAGAATGCAGTGGGGTCAGATGCTGGAGCTGGCAACAGTCAGCTCCTTGCTGTGCCGTCCCTCCTAGGCAGCACTGGAAGGAGCACACAGGCCTGGCTGGCAGCCTTTCTCCTGGGGGCCTGTGTATTCCCATATCCAGCTCTGTACAGGGTGTGAAATGTGAAACTGTGCAAAACAGCTGCAGCAGCTCCTTGAAATGAGTGACACAAATCACACACTGAGCAGGACTGTAAAGCATCGTATGCACTGACTGCCCTGCTCCGTTCGTGCGTGAGCACTAGTGTGTACAGCACACTGCACCATGAAATCTCCAGGGAAATACATGCCTGGTGCATGACCTGCTCGTTGTTTGATCACCACTGCCCCGGCTGCTAATGTTCTCCTAAACTTGTGTGTCCCAGCCCCAGGGGAAGGCTTACACTAGCTACAGAATTATTGTGGTGCAAAATGAGGTACAAAAAAAGTGACATGCGCAAAAATGGCTGGAGGGGTTTGAGTCCAACTCCTCCCCACCCCAAAAAGGAGTCAACACAAAATTCCCCTGAGACTAAGAATGAATAGGGGTGATTGGGGGCGGGAGGTGTGGGAGGTGGGCAGACTGATATGGTATTTGGACTGGGTTAGCAACTCTTCCCATAGTGACCCTAATAACCCTGTCTCTGGTTATTCACCTACTGCGCTGACCTTGCCAATAGCTGCTTGGTGTGAGTTATGGGTGGCCCCACTGCTGCTGCTCTCTCTGGAACTGAAAGGATTACACTGCAGGTGAAGCAGGTGTGTATTCTAGCTTCTAGCTGCTGTATTGAGGGGGAGAAATGTCTCTAGGTGAGAAATGCATAAGGTTGCAATTGGCCAGTCAGTGTAACTGGCCATTTCCTGTTACTGGAGCTCTGGCGCCTCCTTGTGGCGTTTTGTGTCCTTCCTTCTCACCTGCCTTTTATTGCTCTGTTGATCGTGTGGATGTTGCTCTTGTGCCTGTGATGAAAAGCTCTGAGCTGTGTTAGTCCCCCCAGGCTGGGAGTGTCACAGGAATCCTTCCTGCCAGGCAAACTTATCACAACAAATGTCTCCATCGCCCTGCGTCCGGCTGTGCTGGATGGTCCTGGGCAGCGGGCGTTCAGTCTCCTGAAGGGAAGGGAGTTTGTTCCCATCTTCATCGCAACCTGCCTCTCTTGGGGAGCCGAGCGCAGAGCAGGGGGAGGGGGCAGTGGCCCAGGCTAGCAGGATTCCTCGGGGTAACAGACCTGGCAAATCAGACTGAACTTGATCTCTCATCCAGTGTCACTCTTCTCCCTGCTGCTGGCCCGATAACTGTTCCCTCCCTCTGCAGCTCCCTGCCACCCCCTGCTCTAACACTCCCCTTGGGCCTGGTTCTCTGGTGCTTCGAAGCAGGAGCTGTTTGTCAGTTGCATCCCTGTTGAACGTGAACCTGAGACAACAGCCCAGAGATGGGGGTCAAGTAACCCCCTTTGGGGGCTGGATTCCCAGCATCCTTCCCTCCCAGCCGCTGCCAGGGGAGTGTCAGAAGCCTGGGATGCCGGGGCTCATCTCTCCCCGCAGACGGGCAGGTCTCCTCTTATGACATTTGTTATGTTCCCATTTTCAGTGTTGCTGTCTAGGCGTCCTCCAGCTGCCCATGGCCCCTGCTGCCCGGACGGCTGGGTCGGATACCAAGGGAAATGCTATTATTTCTCCGAGGCCGAAGAGAACTGGAACAACAGCCAGAGACACTGCTCCTCCCTCGGTGCCTCCCTGGCTGCGATCGACACCCTGCAGGACCTGGTGAGAGACTCTCGTTGGAATGGCCTGGCCTTGGCTCAGCACCAGCTGCTGCAGTAGGACCTGGGCTCTGCCCCTGTGGGGCGAGGAGCAGCTCTGACCCCTCTCATGCTGGGAGGACGGAGTGAATGGACTTCCAGCCCTTGAATGCCAGGCCTGGCTGGCCCTGTGGCTCTAGTGTCAGCCTGTGACTGCGGGGATCATCCCCTGTCAGCCTTCCCAATAGGAGACTGTCCCTCTCTAGGGCTGGGCTGGCTCAGGTGTCTCCTGGGCTGCATGGGACTGGAGACGGGGCTGAGATCCCAGCTCAACTTGAAGAGCCAGTGCTCCAGGGCAGCCAGCTGAGGATGGGGGAGGCTCCTGTTAGCCCTGGCCCCTTCTGACTTGGGGGGGCTCTTCTCTCATCCCTGGCCCCTCCCAGCATCTCTTATTGAGATCAGCTGGGCTCTTTCCTGCCTCTTCTCCTGTGATGGTGAGGGGAGCTCAGCTGCTCTGTAATGAGAGTTTTTCACCCAGAACCTGGCCTGGCATGGAGCGGTGCGGGGGGGCAGCTTAGACCCAGCAGCACCCAAGAGCTGCCCCAGCCCAGGGCAGATTGGGGTGAGGGGGGCTGGGAGGATTAATACTGAATTACCCAGAGCTGGGCAAGAGGGAGGAGAAAATCCCCAGCCACCCCCTGGAAACACTCAGAGCCCTTCCGTGTACACCTGGGATTCCCTGCCCAGAGCCTGGGGGAGCAGCAGGGTCGGGGCTCTGACACCACCTCTGCTGTTTTTAGGATTTCATGCTGCGCTATAAAGGCAAACCCCACCACTGGGTCGGCCTCCGGAGGGAGCAGGAGCTGGGCCAGCCCTGGAAATGGGTCAACGGCACCGAATTCAACCACCTGTGAGTCTTTTTGACCCAGCTCTTCTGTGTGGTGTTACTGCCGCTCCTTATGCTGATACTCACCTGGAATCTCCCCCAGGGGAAGACGGGGTGGGTTGGGCCTGCAGGGGCCCATCCAGACCCAGCTGCATGTGCGGGTGGAGCAGGAACTGGGGTTAAAATACCCACCCAGCATAAATGCTCCATGGAGGCCATTTGATCTTAGAACCTCTCCTGGCCCTGCTGCCCACTGCCCCCCTGCTGGGGGTGGGGCCTGTGGCTGGTGCAGGAGGGGGAATGGTGAGGGATTGTGAGTGCAGCAGCTCCCTGTGCTGTGCGAGTGTCTCCCCCTGTCTGCGACTGATGGGAAACACCCAACTCCTGCCTGACACCAGCTCCCTGGATTCTGTCTTGCAGGTTTGTGATAACAGCAGATGGTGACTGCGTGTATCTGAATGACGAGAATTGGGTCAGCAGCTCACAGTGCACCAGTGAGAGACACTGGATCTGCAGCAAACCTGATGCGTTTACAAAGGCGAAGGAGGCGGCAGTGGAAGGGGGCTCATAACAAGTGTATTATCAAAAATTAGCCCTGGAAAAGCCTGTTCACCCCCTTCCAGGAGCCCATTGGGTCGGAAGAGGGCGGGGAGTGAGTAGGTGTGACACTGGCAGACCAGGTACCAGCTTATGCCAAAGGCCTCATGTCTCAGTAGGACACTGACAAATCCCCAGCTGGGGTCAGGCTGGCTCACCTGTGTGTTAAAATAGGTATTAGCATTATAAGCATGTGCTTAGACTTTAGTGAATGCATGTGAGCTGCTGCAGCATTAATCCTGCTTCTGACAGTCGCATCCCACATCGTAAGGTGATATTGGAGCATTTGTGTTGGGAGCCTCTGTGGCTGTGACAATCACCAGACAGGAGAGTGAATTAACTAGTGCCAAGTGCTGAACTCCAACAGCTCGGAGCACAAAGGAGGAGGTGAGATGCAACAAGGGACTGTATCTATCTCGGTGCTGCTTGGACGCTGGGGGGCAGGGCTTTCAGAGTATATGTGTAACTATAGCGCCCTCGTGGCCAAGATGGAGTCTGCTCTGCAGGCAGCTCTGGCCAAGAGACAGCGCGCGCAGGAACGCAGCAGGAGAAATCCCTTCCACCCCAGGGGCACCTGTTCCAAACCCCCCAGAGTGAACACACACACCCACAGGAAAAGTACAATGGATATAACAAAGGGAGATATTTATTTACAGAGGGCTGGGAGGAGAAAAACAACAAGGGGAAATATAGGGGGAGCAGTAAAACAGGGCTGCATTCAAACCAAGGCCCCACAGACCCAGTGGTAGCACAGTCTGACAGGACAGACACTGAGCAATGTGTCTGCACACAGAGTTCAGGAGGCCTGAGCAAAGTTCCAGTCCGGTGGTGAGTCTTGGGTGCTCCTGGTCGTCTTTGGCGCCAGTGAACTCTCCCCAGCAAACCCCTCCGGTGCCTCTTCTGCCGCTCTCTGCAAAGCCACACAGAGCGACCACCTCCCCACTTAACTATCTAACAGCCTCCCTCCTTATTCCCAGTGCAGAGTCACAAGCCCCAGTACTCACAGCCCCAGGCAGCTCCGGGCAGCCGTGATACTGGGTTCAGCTCCGGCCTGTCCTTCTCGGGCGATTCCCCCTGGCACAGGACTTCTCCTGGCTCCTGTCCTGGGCTGTCCCCGATCGGGCTTGTCCTCCTCAGGCCTCCAGCAGGCTCTCTCTGCTTCCTTCTCCAGGGCCAGCCATGCTGCTTCTCCTCTCTCTCCCTCCAGCTCCAGCCCTGCCCCCTGGAGTTTCCCTCCTTTTTCTTACTCTCCCCCTCCCCCTTGGGAAAAAGATTTAAAGGGGCTATGCTCTCTAGACCCCAAAGGGGTTACACTCTCCCCCCCCAAAAGAAATAATCCTTGATGTCCCCATCAAGGTAGGCAACTTTAAGCCATGGATCCCCAGCAGGAGACCCAGGGCCCCCATTCGTCAGAAGCATTCCCATCATCCATCCCACAGGACCCCGAGGGGTGGAACAGGTTTCCCATGAGGCAGCTCGCCCCCCGTGGCACCCCAGGAATCTGTAGGTCACTGGGTTCCCCTAAACGATCATACGTCAGCACACACCTGGGCTTCCCTTCCCTAGAGGAACGTCTAGGCTGGCTGTCAGATGTTGGCTGAGGTGACACCACTGGACATGGAGGCAAGATGATGGGTCCTTGAGGCACGAATTCAAGTGCATCTGGGTTTAAAGTGGCTGTTTGGGGTACAGGGTTCTCTGCCTGCACTAAGCCTTCCTCATCATGTTCTTGGGGGGTCTCCACAGCTTGGGACAGTGAGGCCTCGGGAATGCTTAGTGTGGGGTCTTCCCCTTCACCATCTCTTTGCATGACAACAAAAGGATCCATTAGGGTCAGGTCATTCCCAACTGGATGTTCACCAAACCCTATTTCATCCTCACTCTCCGAGGAGCTGGGTGTTTGCAGAGGACGGGTATATTTCCGTCGTTGGGACCGTGTCCGACTTGCAGGTCCGGGAGTCTCAGAATCTGTGGAAATATCCTCACGGGGAAACAATACTTGTCCTATAGGTAACAGATGATTCCGGTGGAGAGTTTTGGTGGGGCCGCGACTGCCCTCAGGACGTATGCGATACACTGGTAGATCCCCAAGTTTCTTCTCTATAATGTACGGGTGTGACGCCCAACGATCTGCAATTTTGTGTTTTCTCTGTAGTCCGAGATTTCGGGCCAAAACTCGGTCACCAACCCGAATCTCCTGTTGCCTCACTCGCTGATCATATCGGGTTTTATTCTTTTGATTCTGGTGACCAGCTGCTTGCGTCGCTATTCGATATGCCTCTTTCAGTTGATCTCTTAAGCGCGTCACATACCCCAAGTATGTTTTTGGGAGTGCCCCATCTGAAGACACTTCAAAACAGAGATCGATCGGCAACCGGGCCTCTCGACCGAACATTAACATGTATGGTGTGAACCCAGTTGCATCGTGTCAAGTGCAGTTATATGCATGAACCAAATGCTCTACGTGCTGGCTCCAGTATTTTTTCTGCTGAGGCTCCAGAGTTCCCAGCATGTTCAGTAGTGTGCGGTTGAATCGTTCTGGTAGTGGATCCCCTTGGGGATGATAAGGGGTGGTGCGTGATTTTTTTATCCCCATGATCTTACAAAGTTCTTTTATTAATCGACTTTCAAAATCCCGTCCCTGATCTGAGTGTAGTCGGGCGGGCAATCCATAGTGGACGAAGAACTTTTCCCACAGGATCTTGGCAACCGTGGAAGCTTTTTGATCTTTGGTGGGATAAGCCTGGGCATAACGAGTAAAATGGTCAGTGACCACCAAGATATTTGCAGTACCCCGGCGGTCAGGCTCTAATGACAGAAAGTCCATAAAGACAAGCTCCATGGGTGCAGAACTTGTGATGCTAACAAGAGGAGCCGCCTGCTTAGGCAGAGTCTTTCGTTGGATACATCTGGTGCAGGTGCGAATATGGTGGGCGATGTCAGGCCCCATTCGGGGCCAATAGAATCTTGCCTTAACTAGGGCCTCCAACCGCTCGATTCCCAGATGCCCCATTCGATCGTGGCAGGCCTCTAACACGCCTTGCCGGTACTTCTGCGGTAGCACCAACTGCTTATGGTGAGGCCTCTGAGGATGCTTCTGCCCTCGGTAAAGTCATCCATCCCAAACCAATAAGCGATCCCATTCTTTCAGCAAAAGGGCCTCCTCTGGGTGACTCGGTCGAATAGCCCTGGGATCTTTTCCCCTTTCCAATGCATAAAGGATGTCCTTCATCCGTGGATCACCTCGCTGGGCGTACTCTACCTCTCGATCCTTTAGTTTGGGCAGCTGTGGGTCCTGTACTCTAGTAAAACTTGAGTAGGCTATGGGTATGGCTTCTGGTGGTGCACCCAGACTGTCAATTGCCCGTTCTCCATTGGCTGTGGATTTTTCCCCCACAATGGATACCCGTTGGCATAAAGCTCTCAGTTCAGAGGTCCCCACATTCATCTGATCATTGAGTAATAAATCCTTAGAGTGAGGTTGCCGAGACAAGGCATCTGCATCCATGTTTGTTCGACCGGGTCGATACTGCAGAGTGAAATCATAGGCAGAGAGTGCCGCTAACCACCGGTGTCCTGCTACGGATAATTTTGCTGTTGTCTTGATGTATGTCAAAGGGTTATTATCAGTTTTTACAGTGAACTTGGCCCCATAGAGGTAGTCATGGAACCTCTTTGTGATGGCCCATTTCAATGCCAGGAACTCCACTTGATGTGCAGGGTAGTTTCTCTCAGGCGGTGTGAGACCTCGACTTGCAAATGCTACCGGTCGGAGTTTGCCCTCACGCTCTTGATAAAGGACAGCGCCTAAACCAGTGTAGCTTGCATCAACATGAAGTTCATACGGCTGGGTGGGATCAGCGTACACCAAAACAGGTGCTTGCGTGAGCTGTTGAATGATTTTATGGAAAGCTTCTTCACACTCAGCAGTCCACCGTTTTCCAAAAGGTGCACCCACATTGAAGTATTTATGGCGAGGTGAGTTCCCCTTCTTCTTATTTGTGGGGGGGTATCCCTTGGTGAGCTCTGTGAGTGCATGTACGATGTGCGAAAAATTCTTGATAAACTTGCGGTAATAGCCACAGAATCCCAGAAATGACCTTAATTCCTTGAGAGTTGTGGGCCTCGGCCAGGTAGTTACCGCCTTCACCTTCTCTGGGTCTGTAGCTATACCATCTGCAGACACTGTGTCCCACATACCGCACGGATGTCTGGCAGAAGATGCACTTGTCTAAGGATAACTTGAGGCCAGCCTGTTCCAAACGATCCAGGACTTTGCACAGCTGAGTCTCGTGTTCTTCTAAAGTGCGCCCGAACACTATAATGTCATCCAGGTATACCAGACACTCCAACAGGTGCATGTCCCCTACCACCCGCTCCATGAGTCGCTGAAATGTGGCTGGAGCTCCAGATACTCCTTGAGGCATGCGATTAAATTGGTAAAATCCTAAAGGGCAGATGAATGCTGTCTTCTCCCGGTCCTCGGGTGCCATGGGCACTTGATAGTATCCACTGCGGAGGTCAAGGACAGAGAACCAGCAGCTACCATTCAAGCTATCCAAAGCGTCATCCACCCGGGGCATTGTGTATTGGTCAGGGATCGTCCGCCGGTTCAAAGTGCGATAGTCGACGCACATGCGCACCTTTCCACTTTTCTTTCGTACTACGACGATCGGCGATGCATAGCGGCTCCTGGATTCCTCAATGATACCTGCTTGAACCAGTTCCTGTAGGTGCTGCCTCACATCTTCACTATCAGCGGGGGCTAATCGGCTCGACCTCTCTCGAAAAGGCCGACCATCCTGCATTTGGATATGGTGCTCCACATCATGTGCACACCCAACATCCCATTCGTGCATAGAGAAAACAGCCTTCCTCTTGATTAACTTCTCACACAGGCGGTCCTTCCACTCAGCAGGAATGGGGGAATCCCCAAACTGGAAACTATCCCTCCCAAAAGGCCTAGCCTTGGTCTTCTCTTGGGATGGGGGCCCCCTGGCTCGCTGGTATGCGGCTTTACATAAAGCATGCATTGGCAGCTCCTGCAGATAGTTGTTCCCTGCCATCTCATGGCATTTCCACGCCAACCTCTGGAACAGGTTTGCATTTGTCCCTAGGATTAAAGGTGCATAATTTCTTCCCTTTGGATCTGGGCAGACCAGTGCCAAAGTTTCTATTTCCTGGTTTACCCCCGCAACGTTCTTTGGGAACTGAACATTTAACAGGATATATCCCCGATAGGGGCAGGAGTCACAGCCAATTCCCCAGACTGTCAGGCCAGACAGGGGACGCAGGGGCAAGTGCTGCAGGTGTTCTCGGTAGTAAGATTAATAAAGTATGGTGACCTGTGATCCACTGTCCAGCAATGCCTCACACAATCGTCCTTCTATACGAACAGGTACTATAGCTTGGGGGCCTATCAGCCCACGTGGGTAGCCTCTGTTTGTGGTTTTTTCTGGGGAGCCTTGAAATTTCAGGGTCTTGGGTTGCTCCTTCCCCAAGCCCTGTTGGTGTTTCCCTGAAGCCTCCTAATGGTCTGCTGCAATCTCTGAGATACCCTTGCATGATCTGTCTTGTTTTGACAGTCGAAGGCATAGTGACCATCTCTTCCACAGTTATAACAGAAACCTTCACGCTGGCTATCACCCCTCCTGCTGCTCTCCTCTCTTGAGGATGGCACAGTATGTCCCTGAGCTTTCATCATGGCCACTTCTCGGGTCAAATCTCTCAGTGCTGCTGCCACTGATGGGGCATCTTCCATCTCTCCAAGCACTGTGGTGGTGTGACTCGCTGCCATCTTCGGCTGCAACATTGCATCCGCTTGCAACAATCGCTCCTCCTCACGTATCTCTCGAATGAGCTTGTGGAATGGGGGTGGGTTTTGGGCCCGCTCCCTCAGCAGCAGTTTCCACAACATCAACCCATCTTGTCGGGTGCCCCGGAGGATTTGGTCCAACCTAGCAAAATCAATGCGCTTGGTGGGGATGCCCTCCTTCCGCACTACCTGCTGTAGCAAATCCTCTAGTCTCCTGATGAAATCAGACAATCGTTCGTGGGGCTCCTGATAGGTATGGCGGAAACGATAATACAGGTCTTCACTGCTATCAGTAGCACCGTAGACACTCTCAAGAGCGGTTAAATAGTCTTGCACTGTGGCAGCTGGTTGAGAGTCTTTTAGGGCTCGGATAATTCGCATGGCAGGTCCCCTCAGACTCTCAAGCACCCATTTCCGCTTCTCAGCATCAGAGCATTCCCACTCTTGGACAAGTGGCACCGTAAAATCCCTCCAGGTCTCGTAATCATCTTCCCCTGAGGGTACAGGTGACACCCCTGAGAATGAACGTAACCGCTTGTATGGAGCATTTTCATGTACTGGCTTCAATGCATCTTTGAGAGCATTTCCCAGCTCTTTGGCCCATCCTACCAGGCTGGGTGCTGCAGGTGTTGGAGCCCCTCCTAATGCTAAAATTAATTCTTCTCTTGTCCGCTTCTCATCTACCATCAGAGCTTGCAATTTCTGTGCTAAAGAATCCACCTCAAGTGACTCAGGCACACTAGGAGGGGACTGCTCTGCCCCCAGAATTGTCCAGGGGATACCTTCTACTTTCACCTCTTTGGGCACTTTGTCAAGATCTGCTTCCTTGGAGTGAGTACATAGTGCTACCATGCCCTTCACTTTGCGGTTGTAAATACGGGTGTGGACCTTTACCCTCCCCAGTATTTCAGCTGCATCGAGGCTCTCCTCAATCTCATTTGGTTCCATCTCTTCTGGGAACCCCGCCACCAGCACAGCTTTGGTTACTGGGATTCGTGCCCCTCGGCACAGGTCTTCTAATAATCCTCTCTCCATTTTTTTTTTTTTTTACTGAGATGAAAGTCACTCAGGAGTTTCTTTTCTCTGTGAAGAAAAAACCCAGGGTGCGCAACGTAGGGGTGTGGGTATGTGTGTGTGTGTGTGTACTGCAAATTCCCCGTACGGGCCACCAAGTATAACTATAGCGCCCTCATGGCCAAGATGGAGTCTGTTCTGCACGCAGCTCTGGCCAAGAGACAGCGCGCGCAGGAACGCAGCAGGAGAAATCCCTTCCACCCCAGGGGCACCTGTTCCAAACCCCCCAGAGTGAACACACACACCCACAGGAAAAGTACAATGGATATAACAAAGGGAGATATTTATTTACAGAGGGCTGGGAGGAGAAAAACAACAAGGGGAAATATAGGGGGAGCAGTAAAACAGGGCTGCATTCAAACCAAGGCCCCACAGACCCAGTGGTAGCACAGTCTGACAGGACAGACACTGAGCAATGTGTCTGCACACAGAGTTCAGGAGGCCTGAGCAAAGTTCCAGTCCGGTGGTGAGTCTTGGGTGCTCCTGGTCGTCTTTGGCGCCAGTGAACTCTCCCCAGCAAACCCCTCCGATGCCTCTTCTGCCGCTCTCTGCAAAGCCCCACAGAGCGACCACCTCCCCACTTAACTATCTAACAGCCTCCCTCCTTGTTCCCAGTGCAGAGTCACCAGCCCCAGTGCTCACAGCCCCAGGCAGCTCCGGGCAGCCGTGATACTGGGTCCAGCTCCGGCCTGTCCTTCTCGGGTGATTCCCCCTGGCACAGGACTCCTCCTGGCTCCTGTCCTGGGCTGTCCCCGATCGGGCTTGTCCTCCTCAGGCCTCCAGCAGGCTCTCTCTGCTTCCTTCTCCAGGGCCAGCCATGCTGCTTCTCCTCTCTCTCCCTCCAGCTCCAGCCCTGCCCCCTGGAGTTTCCCTCCTTTTTCTTACTCTCCCCCTCCCCCTTGGGAAAAAGATTTAAAGGGGCTATGCTCTCTAGACCCCAAAGGGGTTACATATGCAAGAGATCCCCAGCTGCTGAGCCTGGGTTAGCCCTAAAGGACACAGGGCTTAGTATAGACCAGGGATACTCAGACTGCAGCTCAGAAATGGCCCTTTGTGTGTCTCCTGTGTCTTCATCCACTGTTTTAATATCATTGGTTAATAATTAAATTATAGCACATCAGGATGCTTTTACTATGTTAAGGGTTAACTTATCAACTTTCACTATGTTAACTTATCTGCTTTGGGAATAATTTATATATAAGTAAATATTTCCCCTGTCATACTGTTTAAATAGGGATTGCACTATAGTAAATGAAACAATGGATTCACACTCCTGTGGCTCTTTTGGGTAATGTTGATCGCTAATTTGGCTCCTAAACGACTGAGCTCCGAGTATCCCTGCTATAGATGCTTCTGTTACCTTTTGAAAATTAAGATTTTTAACCTATATATAACACTAAATCATTTTTTTATATTTATATATATGAAAAATGATTTAGTATTAGAAATAATTTGAGACTTTACAATTAAAAGGTTTACATTAGAAATAAATGTGATTCCCAAGATCTGGCCTCTAACCTGCAAGCCACCAGCTGTGTCTGTGTGAAGCCTGCTCAAAGAGATACTTTGTATAAAACTTGTTAAACATCAATTGACTCTAAGTGCCTGTTCTGTAAGTGAAACTTTGTAGTCGCTACTTTACTTTGTAACAGCCGCTGTAAGCTGCTAAATGGGTAATTGACTCAGCGCTCAAGCCATCAATTGACCCTGTGCCTCAGGAAAAACTGTTAACCATGAAGGAGACCTGTGAAAGGCCAGTGCAGTGGATGAGTAGCCAGGGATAGTTGTTAGGGTCACTATGGTAAGAGCTGC
The DNA here is from genome assembly GCF_016161935.1 of Mauremys reevesii. Classification (NCBI taxonomy): domain Eukaryota; kingdom Metazoa; phylum Chordata; order Testudines; family Geoemydidae; genus Mauremys; species Mauremys reevesii. The sequence continues at coordinate 314,149 of NW_024100856.1, forward strand.
TAACCCAAATACCCCAAGACAACCTGCTTCAACACAAGAGTAAGACACACACCCAAACACATACCCTGAGTTATCACCCCACACTGGAACCCATGTGCAGTATCATTAAATAGTTACAACACATACTCCAGGGGGACCACAGCCTGAAAGATCTTTCCTAAACCCCCCTCTTCTGGCCTTCAAACCCTCCAACCTCATCATCAGAAGCAAGTTCCCCACAGATCAGGACACAACCACGCAAAGCGGTACTAGACTGCCAGGACAACAGATGCAAAACCTGCAGTCATATCTCCACCACTATGATTATCAACACAACACACCTTTCAAGATACATGGATCCCACACATGCCTATACAACATCTGGGGTAACCTCAGCCAATGCATCAAATGCCCCAACAACTACTATGTGGGTGAAACCAGACAATCATGACGCTCTTGAATGAACTCTCAGAAAAATTATAAAAAGCCAAACAAAAAACCCCACTATCACTCATGATTGAACACTTGTTACAAAGTAATCACTTGATACCACTGCTTGCATCCGAAGAAGTGGGTATTCACCCACGAAAGCTCATGCTGCAAAACTTCTGTTAGTCTATAAGGTGCCACAGGATTCTTTGCTGCTTCCACTTGATATCTGACCTCTCAGTACTCATCCTCAAAGGAAACCTGCCCAACACCTTCAAAAGATGAGCCTAGAAGCTTAAAGTCATAACTTTCCTAGACTCTAAGAATCCTGGACTGAGACACTGGATTTATGGCTAATTATAACTGTGACCCACTAGCCCCCTTGTTTTGTTTTATGTCTGCAGAGGTGTTAATGAGCCACTTCACCTTGAATGGTCCCTCAGAATGCACGTTAATTACTTATTCTAAACAATCTGTTCCACCTTGTGACTCCGAGAACCTTTGCCAGACCTGAAGAAGAGCATGTGTGTAACCCAAAAGCTTGTCCCTTACACCAGCAGAAGTTGGTCCACGTGATGGGGTGTCTGCCCTGCACAAGGTTGGGAGGGGTTAAATTGGTTAAATGGGCCAATTAACTGCCCAGGCTGCACCTGGAGGAAGAGCCAGGGAACAGGGATTGATTAGATGAGGCACAGCCAGATGGGAAGAGGAGAGGCCTGTATAAAGCAGAGGAACTGAGAGCAGAAAGGGGTTCCAGGGACATAGTCTGTAGTCACCTCTCGGGAAGAGGGAGCTTGGGCTGGCGCGCATGCACGCACACAAAGAGAGAGAGAGATAGATCAAGGCAAGGCAAGGCAAGGCCCAGTGATAAGCAGATTAGTGCAGAGCTTGGCTAGGGTCCCTGAACTGGAACCTGGAGTACAAAGCAGGCCCAGGTTCCCTACCAGCCACTAGGGAAGTGGGCAGGCAGTGGAGAACAGATTGCCTGGTCACGCAGAGGGAGCTGGAGCTCCTGGAGAGAGAGAACAATGGGTGGAGAGACCACCAAAGGAGGAACAAAAACAACGAGGCATATATTTGGGCATAAGCTTTTGTGGGCTATAATTCACTTCATCAGATGCATGGAGTGGAAAATACAGTAGGAAGATCTGTATAACAGTACATGAGAAGATGGGAGTTGCCTTATCAAGTGGGGGGTGGTAGAGACAACTCAATTAAAGTGGGCTATTAACAGGACAAAAAGTCACTTTTGTCGTGGTAATCAGGGCGGCTCATGTCAAACAGTTGACAAGAAGGTGTGAGTAACAGTAGGAGGCCCAGCACCTGGAAGGAGCTGATCCCCAGAGTGACCAGCAGGAGGTACCCTCTGTGGTGAGTGGACCCCCATGGCAGTCCAGTAAAAGGTATTACCTCACACACCCTGGCTCTAAATTTGGGAGAACGTTAGGAGCTGAAGCCTTTGTGATCTAAGAACAAGCAGCATGTGCACAAGGCATGTATTTCCCTACAGATAATGGTGCAGAGCCATGCACTCTGGTGCATGGAATGGAGCAGAGCAGTCCATGCATAAGACATTTTATGGCATCTCTTCAGTGTATAATTTGTATCACTCATTTTAGGGAGTAGCTGCAGCTGAGAGCAGCACAATTTCAAATTTCACAGCCTCTGCAGAGTGCTGGATATGTGACTGTGTAGGCCCCCAGGGGAGGGGCTGCCAGGCCTAATAGGCCCCTTTAAATACAGCAAGGAGCTTTCAGTTCTGGGGCCTCTAACTGGTGCCACCTTCACCCTGTGTCCCCATTGCAAAATGCTACAGGTTCTGGGGTGCTCCCTGCACCTGTAAGCGCACAACCCCAAACTCACAGGTGCTGCCTTGCACTGTGTGAGCCAATGCAGCCCATTCCAACAGCCTGTCGTTACAGCAGGGAGCTGGGAGTAGGGCCTACCGATAGCAGGGCAGTTTGCACCAGTGCACTCTGGGTGAGAGTTACACCAGTGCACACCCCTGGTGTAGATGCACTGGAACCAGAGCGAGCCATGCGGCAACTTACTGCTGTGAACTGCACCAGCTTGTCTACATTAGCAGTTTGTACCAATTCACCTCCACTGACATTACATCAGCACAGAGGATTCCTAATGCAGACTGACCTGGATTCAACCCCCTCTGCCAGCGCTAAACCCTCCTGGGGTCCAGTGATCCAATCCCAGGGAAAGAGAAATCCCCTGCTGGGAGCATGTCACAGCACCCTCTTCCCCAGGCTACTGGGCAGATACAGCAGGGTTCACATTCACCACGAACAGCCGCCCTCTGCACTAACATGCACTGTCTGTGCAAACCGGGGGAGTGAATGGAGCTAAAGGACCCTTCACTGCCACAGTCCTCAAGGGGTGAGTGTCAATGCTGCAATAATGGAGGTGTCGACACTGAATTCTGCGGCTCATTTCAGCCCAGCCCTGGGCATGACCCGGCAATGCAGGAAGGCCAGGCTGGTACCTCAGGGTGACATGCTGCAGGCAAAGGGCTCATTGTTGCTCTGAATCTTGTCCCGTCAGCCACCCCCAGGAAGTGACTGCTCGTGGGGCATGGCAAAGGGGACCTGGGCCCAAAGTGCTGCAAGTTCTGCGGGTGGGAGCTAACATGGATCCACTCATCCCAATGCACAGAGAGAGGCTTCACATGCAGGTCTCTGGGAGGGAGCGGGAGAAGGGTCTGCAAGGAACATCCTCCAGGAATCCTCTGGCCCAGCTGCTGAAACGAGACAGGCCATGAGGAGAGACTGACTACGGTAGCTCCAGGGAGGCAAAGATGCGGGGGGATTGGAAATTCACCTGCCAGATGAGCGATGGCAGCGATCAGAACCAAGAACACGGATGTGAGGACGACAGCTACGATGATGGTACGTGCTTTGTGTGTCTTGCAGTTACGAGGAGGTTCTGAAACACAAAGACCCGTCAGGCCAGGCCGCGAGGACATGTCTCACCGACAGAACCATGCCCCGTTCTGTCGATGGCTCCTCCCGTCAGATGCTCTGGGAGAGGCGCCCAGAGGGTCAGGCAGGCTGGGGCTGCAGAACAGTCCCTCCTTCCCCTCAGCCCAGTGCCCTCCCTGGCACCCCCAGCCTGGAGGAACAACTAGTTCCAAAAGGGCTTTTAAATTTAACAAAAGCTCTAGCAGCCCGCCCTGCCCGGGGCCTGGACCCCAGGCGGGTGGCTCCGGTCCCAGCCCCAGCCCAGCTGGGCCCCCACCTCCAGGCAGCACAGTAAGGGAGCAGGGAGCGGGTGTTGGAAGAGGGCAGGGGAGTTGGGGGTGTGGATGAGTGTTGGGGCAGTCAGAAGGCAGGGAACAGGGGGATTGAACGGGGGCAAGGGTCCCGGAGGGGCAGTCAGAAAGGAGCAGGGGTTGGATGGGGCAGTGGGGGGGCAGTTAGGGGTAGGGATTTCAGGGACAGTCAGGGGACAGAGAGAAGGGGTGGTTGGATGGGGTAGGGGTCCCCAGGTGCCATCAGGAATGAGAGAAGGGGTTGGATGGGGTGGAAAGGGGCAGACAGGGGACAAGGAAGGGGGTTGGATAGGACACGGGTCCTGGGGGGTGGGTCTGTCAAGGAACATGAGGGGGGGTTGGATGGGGCAGGAGTTCTCCGGGGAGGGGGGCATGACCCCCTCATGGGGTGAGAAGGAGGGAACCGGTTGTTAGTATTTTGGCAGCTCATCACTGGCTATGGGGCACAGAGACAAGGACCTGCATATTCTGCTGGCAGGAGCTCAAACTGCCCCCATCCTCACCCCTGCTCTGCCCTCTGCCGAGCGCTGGCTGGGCTCACACTGGGGTCTCACAGTGGCCACACACAGCGGAAGGGGGGAGAAGGAACCAGGCAGAGCTGGGCCAGGGCTGTCACAGGGGGTCTGACACACCCAGCCCAGAAGGCCCCTGCCCAGCCCCACGGGCACCGCTGTGTGCGCCAGGCAGCAGCTGTGAGCCGGGATCGGTGCCCTGAGAGCCCCGGGGGCAGATCCAGTCCCTGCTGCCCACAGACGGGGGGTTGCTGGGCACTGGCTGCTGCCACTGAGAACATGGCCCCACATGGGGCAGTCTAAGTGTTTCCAACTTTTTCCCAGGCAGCCGCGCCCCATTACCTGGCTCCCTGCCAATCTTCTGGTGTCCATTGCAACCAACACAGGACACCTGCTGCAGCGGCTCTTCGCTCTCAGCAGCCCCAGCTGCTGGCCCCATGGTCTCAGCCACTCTCAGGCTACAGACGCTGCTGCAGGCACTGGGCTGGGGTCGCCTCTTCTCGGTCTGATGTCCTGGTCCTGGCTCCCGTCCCTGCTCTGGACTCTCCAACCGAGCTGATGGACCAAACAGGAGAGCTCAGGGTCGGGAGGGATTCTTGGTTTTTTGCCCCGGGGCAGGGCCGGCTCTAGGTTTTTTGCCGCCCCAAGCAAAAAAATTTTTGGCTGCCCCTCCCCAGCCCCCCGACATGAGCCCTCCCCGCCCACCAGTGCCCCCCCACTCATGCCCCCTGCTGCCCCAGCACTGGGCTCCCCCCCAAATGTGGGATCTGCTACCAGCACACTGCAGCCGAGCCCTGGCCCAGCTGAGACTCCATCCCCATGCAGGTGGAGCTGCTGGGCAGCGCGGAGCGGGAGTACTTCCAGGTGGCGGCGCGGCTACGGGGTGGCGCAAAGAACACGGCCCCCTCCCTGGGCTTCGCAGCACTGCTGGTGGCCAAGGTGGATCAGTTCGCGCTCACCGCCCTCACCCACGACATGCTGGCGGCCGAGGACCTGGAGAGCCCCCTGGACCTGCTGCTCTTCAGCCTCACAGTGCCCTGGCCCAGCCCCGGCAGGAGGGAAGGCGAGGATCTCCGGCTGTGGGGCTACCTGCTCAGCACCGACGAACCCAGCCGGCCGCTTACCTCCTCACACACTCCAGGAGCCCCTCGCCGCCATCGCAGCCCGGGCACGGCTCCAGGGGACCCCGTTTCCCTCCCTCCCCGGCTCCTCACACACACTGGGTAGGGCCGCCCAGAGGATTCAGGGGGCCTGGGGCAAAGCAATTTTGGGGGCCCCTTCCATAAAAAAAGTTACATGTTAATATAGTATTGCATTTGGAAATGTAAAAAATAACTAGTGAAAATTAATTTGTAATAATTTGAAAATACACCAAATACATTATTTAAAAACATTAAATGCTTTACTGGTCTGTATACATTTGCAATTACATAATGGGCTGTTGCTGGGTGATGGTGATGGTTGGTGCCAATGGGCTGTCACTGCCTGGAGGTGCTGCTGTTGCCCAGGGCTGGGTGGGGAGCTGGGCTCTGGGGGGTGCCCGGCTCACAGGGGCTGGGCTCAGGACTGTGAGGAGATGGGGTCGGAGGTTGTCTGGCTCAGAGGGGCTCGCCTCAGAGCTGGGGGTCTGGGGTCCGAGGGTGCCCACCTCGGAGCAGCTGGGCTCAGAGCTGGGGTTCAGGGCTGGGGGGTGCCCAGGTCCAAGGGGCTGGGCTTGGAGCTGGGGGTCAGGGCTGGGCCTGGGGGGCAATGGGGTCAGGGGCTGTCCGGATCAGAGGGGCTAAGCTCAGAGCTGGGGATCAGGGCTGTGGGGGAATGGGGTGAGGGGGTGTCTGGATCAGAGGGGCTAGGCTCAGAGCTGGGGATCAGGGCTGTGGGGAATGGGGTGAGGGGGTGTCTGGATCAGAGGGGCTAGGCTCAGAGCTGGGGATCAGGGCTGTGGGGGAATGGGGTCAGGGGTGTCCGGATCAGAGGGGTTGGGTTCAGAGCTGGGGTCAGGGCTGTGAGGGGATGGGGCCGGGGTGCCCAGGTCTGAGGGGCTGGGCTTGGAGCTGGGGTCAGGGCTGTGAGGGGGATGGGGCCGGGGGGTGCCCAGGTCTGAGGGGCTGGGCTTGGAGCTGGGGGTCAGGGCTGTGAGGGGGATGGGGCCGGGGGGTGCCCAGGTCTGAGGGGCTGGGCTTGGAGCTGGGGGGTCAGGGCTGGGTCTGGGGGGTAATGGGGTCAGGGGGTGCCTGACAAACACCTCCTGAGACCCCCAATCGAAACCCCCTTCCTGGCCCCTGACCGCCCCCGCAGAACCTGTGCCCCCTCCCTGCCCCCTGAGTGTCCCCGGGACTCCCTGCCCCTCAGCCAACCCCCCTGCCCCGGCTGCTTACCCCCGGCTCACTGGGCGCCCGGGTCCTAAACAGCGCTGCAGCCGCATGGCGGAGGGTGGGGCTGAGCTCTTCTCCGCTCACAGCCGCGTGATGAGGGGAGGAGCCGCTCGGCCCGGAGCTCGGAGCCCCGCCCCCTCACCACGCGGCTCTGAGCGAAGCGAAGCGGGGCGGAGCCCCCCCCCCCCGGGGCTGCAGAGCTGTTTAAAGGAGCAGCGGCCGGTCTTTCTGCAGCCAGAAAGCTACCGGCCCCGCCCCGCGCAGGGTCTGTCACCCAATCCCAGGCTGCGACGGAATACAATTTGCATATTGCGGCCCTGGCCCCGCCCCCGCCTGCGGAGGTCGGAGCCAGTCGCCATTTGGTTTTGCTCCCACGTCCGCGAGGTTCTGGGTTTCCTGCTCCGCCGCCCCGGTGAGTGTCTGTTCCCCGGGCCGGGGCCGGGGCGCGCGGGTCAGAGAGGCCCAGCCCGGGGGTAGGGCGTGTATTGGGGGGTAGGAAATGAGGGGAGAAGGGAGGGAGAGAGACCCCGCCTAATAGACACCTGGGGGAGGGGCAGGCAGAGACCCTGCCCGGGGTGCGGGGGAAATGGGGTGTGGGGGCTGGGGAGAGAAGAGACGCATGGGGGCGGGGAATGACGTCTGAAAGCGGCTGGCTGTTTTGGTGCCACAGCGGCCTCTGGGGGACAAAAGGTGGAGCTGCAGCACTTCGGGGCAGAAGGTACCGTATTTTCGGGGGGGGGGAACTGTTCCTGAGCAGTGGTGCAGAATTCCCCCAGAGCAGAAGTTCATCACAGCATCCTGCCCACGGAGCCAGGGTGGGGCACAGGGGGCTGCTGGGGGGTCGCAGACTGGGGTTCAGAATGGCTAGTAGCTTGGGGACAGACTGGGGCATGGGCTCAGGAGCTAATGGGGAGACAGTGTTGGGACGGGGAATGGGAGCTAGAGACACCTATGGGGATGGGGGGTGTGGGGAGAGGGGAAGATTTGCTTGACTGAATGGGAGATGCTTGGGGTCAGCTGGGGTCTGCCTGGGGAAAGGCTCCTAACAACCCATGCCCCTCCTGGCCCCCCAAACCCTGTTCCATATGCAGGGGCGGCTCTAGGCACCAGCAAAACAAGCTGGTGCCTAGGGCGGCAAAATGTAGGGGGCGTCCCCTGCCGCCGGGGAGGGCGGGAGGCTGGGCCGGCGGACCATGGCTGCGGCACGTCAACCGGAGCCGCGGGACCACGGCACCCGCCGCAGTCATGCCTGCGGCAGGTCCGCTCGTCCCGGGCTCCGGTCGACCTGCCGCAGGCATGCCTGCGGGAGCTCAACCGGAGCCGCGGGAAGAGGGGACCCGCCGCAGGACCGGGGAAGGGCGGCGCAGCGCACTGCGCTGCTTGGGGCAGCGTGATTTCTAGAGCCGCCCCTGTCCATATGTCTCCCACCCACACCCAACACCCTCCAGGTTCACTCCAGGCTCCTTCCCTCTGCTCCTCCATTACCCCTGACTCCCCCAAGCCTTTGCACTGCTTCTGATGGGTACAAGAAATATAATTCTGTATTGGGAGGGATAGCTCAGTGGTTTGAGCATTGGCCTGTTAAACCCAGGGTTGTGAGTTCAGTCCTGGGGGGGGGGCACTTAGGGATCTAGGGCAAAAATCAGTACTTGGTCCTGCTAGTGAAGGCAGGGGGCTGGATTCAATGACCTTTCAAGGTCCCTTCCAGTTCTCGGAGATAGGTATATCTCCAATTATTATTATTATTTTAATTTAAATGAATTACTCAAAGTTCTGTATTAATATGCCTAGTAAGAAATCTATTTGTCAAAAAAAAATTACCAGAATCTTCTTTTTTTGGTGGGGTGGGGGGTGTCTGTTTTGTTACAGACATACTTGCTGACAGATATTTTGAAATAAATTACCAAAATAATTGAAAATGGTGTGATTACATTGTGTTATTTTGACACAATGTATAGAATTTTAAAATATTGTGAGCAGAATTTTAAAATATCATGAGCAGAATTTTTAATGTTTTGGCACAGAATTCCCCCAGCAGTATCATCCTGTAGCAGACACTCCCTGCCTCTGGGGCCCTCTGCCAGAGGAACAGGAACAGACTGACTGGACCACAGACAAAGAGGCAGCAGAGGTAGGAACTTAAACTGCAGGCAGTTCCCTTCACTGGGACACGGCTCAGCACTGATTCCATAAAACCTGCATGTGTAATACTAGCGAGTGTGTGCAAGTATCACCATCTGTGCCCGTCAGGAGGGTATGTGACTCTGTTACAGCCCCCAGGGTGAATTTTAGCTCAAATTAAAGCAGCTCATGCTGATAGCTCTGGAGGTTCAAGGCCAGTGTTCAGTCCCCAGTGTATTAGCCAAGAGGGGTATCGCACGTGAAATAGAAGGGCCTGAGCTGAGGTTTTCAGAACAATCTAGGGGATTTAGATGCATAATTAGCTGTATTACAGCAGTGCCTAGATGACCCAACTGAGATAACAGCCCTATTGTGCACTCGTCTTCCATTAATTTTAATGGAGGTTGTATCCAAATCACAAAGATGTACAGAAAGTGGGAGGTGTTTAAAAATATGGAGTGTGGGGTTTGTTTTGTTTTTTGAAGTGGGAAGGACATCTGGCGCTGTACCTCTTTCTCTGTCTTGTTTCTTATTATGGCAAAGATGTCTTTTATCCTCTTTTTCCCCACAGCATTGAACCTTTGTGGTAGAGGGAATTACTTTGAAATTGAATTTCCCTTTGGGATGACCCATGTGGGGAAGATAAGCAGGAAGGAGCAGTATTTATCTCACCCTCTTCACCTGGGGAAAGGGAGGGACAAAGTACCAACCAGGATCTGGAGAGCAAATTACAAAGTTTGACTTGTACTAAAATAATTGCTGGGTTGTATATCGTTGTGGCAGAGTAAAAGTGCTTTGGTTCTCAGGAATGAGAGTGAGGGCTCTGGGGTTCCACTCCCAAGTCTGGAAGGGGAGTGAATCCTAATGGTTAGAGCACATTTTCTGCCCAGTTTTGAGAGGAAGAGTTGTACAGTGGTTAAAGCACAGCACGGAGTCAGGATACCAGGTTCTAGTCCCAGTTCTGTTGGCTGTTGGTTATTACTTCTACCTTAATTTCAGCCTCAGGGAAATGGATGTAAGCATGTTCACCCTGCTAAGTGCAGAGCAGGAATAATCCACTAGTGTTTGTAAAGTCCATCAAACTCCTAAAATGAAGTTACATCAAACAAGATAATTCTGTTCTTGATTTAATGAGAGGAGATGTAATGCTGTGCAATGCTGACACCTCATGGAGACTCAACATTGCAACAGCCTCGCTCAAAACAGATTTCAGAGTAGCAGCCATGTTAGTCTGTATCCACAAAAAGAACAGGAGAACTTGTGACATCTTAGAGACAGATTTATTTGAGCACAAGTTTTCCTGGGCTACAGCCCGGAACTGACAATGATCGGTGATCTTAACGGCTGCCCTGTTTGCATGGTCAGCTGCTACAGTAAGGAAAAGACAGGGGGTGTGGTGATTCTGTATGGTTTAATTGGTTTATGTTCTCTTTAATGTGTATTTTTATGTATTGTTTTTGTGCATTGGCCCGTGTCTAAGTCACTATTAATAAACTTGACCTACACTGCAGCAGAAGGCAGGACAATAGAAACACTCAGACATTACCTGCTTCATTACTTTAGTACTTTACCAGCAAGAAAGATTTATCCAGAGAGGAAATAAGGAGTAAACCTCCAATACGATCAGTGGTCTGTGCGGGCCCCGCTATAGACCCTGTGAGTGAACCTAGTGTTGCAGATACCTTGCAGTGCTCCACCAGTCGTCCAGGTGAGCTCCTTCTGCCAGTGTAACTTGGCTCAGTATTGCCCAAGAGCTCATCCTACAAACTAATCCAATGGAGTTAAGAAAGGAGTAAAACTGGGACCAAGGGATACAGAATGGGGCTGTAGCAACAGGGGCCAAAGCTGCATAATTCTGCAGTTTACAGCAATCAAATAAAAAACTGTACTGTATAAAGAAAACAAAATATTTAACAGTCTCTAACAGTCCCCTCCTCCTCCAATGAAATCAATACTTAATGCATGTAGCATTTTCCCCATAATCTCTAGGAAATAGCCTGCAATTTACCACAGAATTAGGCCTCTCCTCACCCCCACCCCTTTGGCAGTAGGACTTCCATGTTTTCAAGTCTCATAGGAACCTCCTACCCTGTGGGCTACTTGTCTCAATGGATAGCAAAGGCATTAAACCATCCTAGATTGTAAGTCCACTGGGCATCATTATCATAGTGCTACTTGTTCACATTTAATTATGTGAAAGGGCAGCTGGTTCATTTGGAATTTATTTAATCAGATTAAATAAAGATTAATGCAGCACTGTACAGAAAGGGTACCTTATGAGTGTGATCACTGGAGAAATGCAGCCGATGAAGTGGGTATTCACCCACGAAAGCTCATGCTCCAAAACGTCTGTTAGTCTATAAGGTGCCACAAGGCTCTTTGCTGCTTTTACTGGAGAAATGAGAGCAGCTAGATCCACTTCTGACTTAACCTCCAAGTATTCTTTTCTTATATTGAGCTTGGGTCAAAGAAATTCCTTTTCCGTGATTGATTTAACTGGGAGTTCTGTTTTAGAAGTTTTAAAATAAGACAAAATATTGTGCTACATTATAAATCTATGGTGCACTCACGTGCTGAATACTATGACTAGTTCTGGTCACTGTAAAAGGTTCAGAGAAGGGCAATGGAGATGATCAAGAGTATGGAAATGCTTTCATATGAGGAGAGACAAAAACTATTACAGCTGTTCATCTTAGAAAAGAGATGACATGAGGAGGGGCTAGAATGTGGGGTAATGCTGACACCCCGGGGGGACTTGCTGTGGTTCAGCAAAGTGATGCACAGCAGTGGTGATCTGGATTTGTGGCTGCATTGCACTATTTGGTTGCACCTGAAAGAAAGCAAGGTAGGGAGTAAGCTGCTTGACTCCTGTGTGGATAGTGTAACTCCCCTGTGCACACAATGACCATAGGAGGGTGAGAGACAGTTTCACAAGGGCTGCTGTGGCGTGTGTTTGTGTTTGTAAACAGCCCAGTAATGTTTTAGAGCCTCCAACAAGAAGGTGGAATACTTTTTAGATCAGATGCGCAGCTTGATAGGTGTCGATACAGCTGGGAATCAGTGGGTGGAAGGCAAGGGAAGTGCAACATCTAAGCAATCCCCATTAGGTCCAGTAAATCATAGTCACTTAGCATCTTTCTTGCATTTGTGCTGTGACACTGTAGTACATTACTCTTAACATTTTGTCCAGCAGCACGTAAAACTTCTCTCTTGTGGTTGAAAGGCCCTTCCAGCTGACGTGTCTCTGGTGCATTTGTTTAAAATTGAGGCCATCGATCCAAACGGGCTGTCACCACAAAAGCTACCCTAACGTTCTGAAAACCCACAATTCTCAAGTCATTCATGCTCCTGGCAGGGCACATCTGCTGTGACCCTTTTAGTCACAGGTACTTTGGTACCAGACGTTAGAAGTGTGGTGCTGTTCCTTACAATGACAGCTCCTTGGGGCAGGGACCACTTCTCGGTTCTGTGTTTGTACAGTGTGCGTCTCAATGGGTTCCTGGCTCTTGACTAGGGCTCCTAGGGGCTACCCCAAAGGAAATAGTAGTAATAAAGAAGGATTTGTTAATCTGCATCTCCTCTGTCTTCTGTTCTCTTCCCAGGCCTGTGAAGTTGGTGTTGATGTTACCAAGTCAGTCTTTCAGGTGACTCGTTTTGGAATTCTCAGCATTAATTTAGGACCCTCGGTGTCCTCACTGTGACATCTGCCTTGGCACTAGGACATGCTCCTGTCATCTTTATCCAGGCTGCAAATGGATAAGACACTTCTCTTCTTGCAACTTGAATGCAACCCCAGGGCATTACACCAGACCTGCCAATGGAGGCTACCTCTGGGATACACAGTCATCAACTGGGCATCTTCCCTGGCCACTACTGACCATGTTTGGACTGCACTGGCCAGTTGCAAGTCCCCTGGAGGAGAAACTCGCTTGGAAACCTTGCCTTAATGCAGACTTCCCATCACTAATCTAGCACCGGGCTGAATATGCCTGTGAAGTTCTCCCCCACACTTAATCCAAAGGAGTACAGCTGAGTCCAGGGGCCACATGTGGGCCTCTTTTCTGGAAACCAAGGAGTGGTCTTCTCAGAGACTGAGGTGACAGAAGGAGAGGTGTGGAAGCAAACTGATCATCTAAATAACAAGGCACCTGACCCAGATGGTCCATCCAGGAGTTCTGAAGGAGCTCAGGTATGAAGTAGCTGAACAGCTAACAAACCTTTGTAATCTTTCATTAAAACCAGCCATTGTTCCAGAGCAGGGGTGGTCAACCTGAGCCTGAGAAGGAGCAAGAATTTACCACTGTACATTTCCAAAGAGCCGTAGTAATACGTCAGCAGCCTCCCATCAGCACCCGCACCTCCAGCTCCCAGTGCCTGCCACCCACCAGCAGCCCCGCTGATCAGCGCCTCCCCCTCCCTCCCCACCAGCTGTTTTGTGGCATGCAGGAGGCTCGGGGGTGGGAGGGGGAGGAGCGAGGGCACGGTGGGTCCGGGGGAGGTGGCGGGAAGGGGTGGAGTGGGGGCAGGGCCTGGGGCAGAGCCAGGGGTGGAGCAGTGAGCTCCCCCCAGCACATTGGGAAGGTGGCATCTGTAGCTCCAGCCCCAGAGTCGCTGGATACAAGGAGCCGCAAATTAACTTCTGAAGAGCCACAGGTTGGCCACCCCTGTTCCAGAGGAATGGAAGGTACCAAGTGTTCTAGCTATATTTAAAAGACTCTCTAGGGGTGATCCAGGGAACTGCAGTGCTGTGAACTTTACAGCTGTGCCTGGTAAACTGGTTGTATTAATAATTATGAATAAAATTACAGCACATCTGGAAGATCATGATCTGATAGGGACTAACCAGCAGAGATTTTGCAAAGGCAAATCATGTTTCACTAATCTTCAGAATTCTTTGAAAATTTCAATAAAGTAGCAGATAAAGGAAAACTAGCTGACATAATTTATTTAGATTTCCAAAAGTCCTTTGACAAGGTCCCTCACAAGAGGCTGCCAAAGAAGCTAAGTAGTCACAGGGTGAGGGGCAAAGTATTGTCATGGATCAAAAACTGGCCTGAAAACTGAAAGCAAAAAGTAGGATTAAATGGTCAACTTTTATCATGGCAAAAGGTGAACGGTGGAGACATCAAGCTTCCATACTGGGTCCTGTGTTGTCTAAAATATTTATTGATCTGGAAAGGAGGTGAGGAGTAAGATAGCAACATTTGCAGATGACACAAAGTTATTTCAGTTAATCAGGACCAGAGAGGACTGTGAGGTACTTCAGAAAGACTTATACAAGCTGGGTGAATGGGAAACACAATGGCAGATAAAATTCAGTGTTGCTAAATGCAAAGTAACACACATTGGAAGGAAACAGTAAAACTGCTCCCACCTTACAGGGTCTAAATTAAGTGTCTGCTCAGGAAAATGACCTGGGTTCAAACTGCAGCGTAGCAGATTTAGCTTAAATCTCAGAAAAAAAATTCCTAACTGTAAGAACAGTAGGACAATGGAACAGATGCCTAGAGAGGTTGTGGAAGCTCCTTCACTGGAGGTTGTCAAAAAGAGGCTGGGTAGCCATCTGTCTTGGATGGATGGTTTTGACACACATTCTGCACCTTGGCAGGGGGTTAGATTAGATGACCTTTGCGGTCCCTTCTAACCCTATGGTTCTGTGATTATGGACAGCTGAATGGAGACCTCTGCTCAGTGTGGGGTTGTGGTCAGAAAAGCAAAGCTGATGTTGGGGAGCTTAGGGAATGGGATGGAGAAGAACACTGGAAATGTTGTTATATAAATCCATGGTGCAGCCTCACCTGGAGTGTGCAGTTCTGGTCACCCCATCTCCAAAAGGATATTGCAGCACTAGAGGGGGTTCAGAGAAGGGTGATAGGAATGATCAAGGGCCTGGGAAGATTATCCTATGAAGAGAGATAGTGGAAAAAATGTGCATTGTTAGTTTAGGGCATATCTAATGGGTGCTACATGGACACAGCTACAGGGCCTTAGCTATGCTGCTGTAGTGCCAATCTAGACGCTTCCTACAGCGACAGAAGGGTTTTTCCGTTGATGTAGTTAATGCATCTTGCGGAGAGGTGGCAGGTAGGTCAATGGAAGAATTCTGGGGGTCAGGTTGGCATTGCTACGAAGCCCAGGAGTGTGATTAGTTCACATCCTAACAACATAGCTTTGTCAATCTCAATTTGAAGTGTAGACAGGTCCTAGTCCTGGTCTCCACTACGAGTTCAAGTCGAATTTAGCAGCGTTAGATCGATTTAACCCTGCACCTGTCCACATGACGAAGCCATTTTTGTCGACTTAAAGGGCTCTTAAAATCGATTTCTGTACTCCTCCCCGACAAGGGGATTAGCGCTGAATTCGACTCTGCTGGGTTGAATTTGGGGGAGTGTGGATGCCATTCAACGGTATTGGCCTCCGGGAGCTATCCCAGAGTGCTCCATTGTGACTGCTCTGGACAGCACTCTCAACTCACATGCACTGGCCAGGTAGACAGGAAAAGCCCCACAAACTTTTGAATCTAATTTCATGCTGTGCTCTTCTAACCGCCCTGATGTCTGGCTGTGCGTAATCAGTGGCAAGGTGATTTGCCTCAACCTCCCACCCTTCCATAAATGTCTCCCCCTTACTCTCACGGATATTGTGGAGCACACAGCAAGCAGTAATAACAATGGGAATATTGGTTTCACTGAAGTCTAACCAAGTCAGTAAACAGCGCCAGCGAGCTTTTAAACGTCCAAAGGCACATTCTACCACCAATATGCACTTGCTCAGCCTATAGTTGAACTGCTCCTTACTACTGTCCAGGCTTCATGAGTCATGGGAGCAAGGGATAGGCTGGGGTAGGTGTCACCACATGGTGCTGCCGGCTGGGAGAGCAGCCTGAGGCAGAAGCCTCCAGCTGGCATGATATTCCAGGCAGGACTGAATCTCCATTAGATGAAACTTAAAGAAGAGAATGACCTGGAGTCATTCCCATTTTTGTCTGGCCGTCCCTGACCCACCTCACCGAGGCCAGCCAGAAGCACCCATGTCTGCCCAGGCGCTCCCGACAAACCTAACCGAGGTCGGCCAGGAGCACCCATGGGACGACGACGACGGTTAGCAGTCGTATTGCACCGTCTGCTGTCCGCAAGGCAAAGCAAGGGGATGCTGCCGTGTAGTACTGCAGTACCGCGTCTGCCAGCAGCACCCAGGAGACCTATGGTGACAGTGAGCTGAGCGGGCTCCATGCTTGCTGTGGTATGTCATAGACTTTAAGGTCAGAAGGGACCATTATGATCATCTAGTCTGACCTCCTGCACAACGCAGGCCACAGAATCCCACTCATCCACTTCTATAACAAACCCCTAGCCTATGTCTGAGTTATCAAAGTCCCCAAATTGCGGTTTGAAGACCTCAAGCTGCAGAGAATCCTCCAGAAAGTGACCCGTGCCCCATGCTGCAGAGGAAGGCAACAAACCTCCAGGGCTTCTGCCAATCTGCCCTGGAGGAAAATTCCTTCCCGACCCCAAATATGGCGATCAGTTAAACCCTGAGCATGTGGGCAAGACTCACCAGCCAGCACCCAGGAAAGAATTCTCTGTAGTAACTCAGATCCCAACCCATCTAACATCCCATCACAGACCACTGGGCATACTTACCTGCTGATAATCAAAGATTAATTGCCAAAATTAGGCTATCCCATTATACCATCCCCTCCATAAATTTATCAAGCTTAGTCTTAAAGCCAGATATGTCTTTTGCCCCCACTACTCCCCTTGGAAGGCTGTTCCAGAACTTCACTCCTCTAATGGTTAGAAACCTTCGTCTAATTTCAAGTCTAAACTTCCTAGTGTCCAGTTTATATCCATTTGTTCTTGTGTCCACATTGGTACTAAGCTTAAATAATTCCTCTCCCTCCCTAATATTAATCCCTCTGATATATTTATAAAGAGTAATCATATTCCCCCACAACCTTTTTTTGGTTAGGCTAAACAAGCCAAGCTCTTTCAGTCTCCTTTCATAAGACAGGTTCTTCTTCGAGTGATTGCTCCTATGCATTCCATGTAGGTGTGCGCGCCGCGCGTGCACGGCTCTCCGGAACATTTTTACCCTAGCAACTCCGGCGGGCCGGCTGGCGCCCCCTGGAGTGGTGCCGCCATGGCGCCCCTTATATACCTCAGCCGGCCCGTCCGCTCCTCAGTTCCTTCTTCCCGCCCGTGACGGCCAGTTGGAACAGTGGAGTGCTCCCTTACCTCCACAACCCTAGTGTTTCTCCATAGTTTTAGTGTACATAGTGTTAGTAGTTAGTTGAGTTCTTGTTATAGTTGTGTATATATATAGTGTATAGTGTTAATAGTTAGGGAATTAGAGGGCTTACCCCTCTTCTTCCGCCCCGGTGCGGGCTTATGCCCGGGGCACCGGGTTTCAAGCCCTGTGCGGCTTGCCAGCGGCCCATGCCGGTTAGCGACCCGCACAACTCTTGCCTTCGCTGCCTCGGAGAGTCGCATCGGCCAGATAAGTGCTCTATTTGCATAGCATTTAAGCCTCGTACGAGGAAAGAGAGAGACTCTCGATTGAAGCACTTACTGATGGAGTCTGCGCTCCAACCTCCGGCGCCAGCTCCAGCGGCACCGAAAACCGCCTCGACGAGCAGCGCTCCGGCTGCACCGGGCCGCTCCGGCACCGAGCCGGCACCAAAGACCCGGCACCGCTCCCTCTCCCCGGGGAGGAAGCACAAGGCGCCGAAGACGGCCGCCGCTAAACAGCAGCGGAAGCCGTTAGCCCAGCCGCCTCCGACGAAAACGGTGCAGGCTGAGGCAGTGCACGCGAAGTGCACCGCGCCGTTGACTCCGGCGCCGCAAGGCCCGTCGAGTCCGGCTCCGCCCAGCTCCCCGGTGCCCACCAAGGAGGAGCTGAGGATCCCGTCGACGCCGGAGGCGTTCGCGACGGCGAGAGAACTGATCGAGGCGACGGCCCCGTCATATCAGCCGCCGGCACCACCGGTGCGGACATTCAAGTCCCTCGGCAAGCCAGCGATGGTGCGCCCTTCATCCCCGGGCGACCGTGGCGACCGCGGCTCCAGAATCCGGACTCGATCCCGGTCCATCTCCCGGAGACGGTCACCGAGGCACCGCTCCCCATCCCGCCGGAGATCGCCATCGCGACGCCGCTCAGCGTCCCGGCACCGGTCGCAGTCCCGGCACCGCTCTCCATCGCGGGCGGTCGTACCCGGCGGCGCTCCAGGTCCCGGTCACGAAGTCACCGGCACCGCAGCAGGTCCGCGTCCAGGCACCGCGGACATAGGGACTCGCGCAGCCGTTCAAGGCGCCGCAGATCTCGCTCGAGGTCCGGTTCCCGGCACCGCCGGTCGAGCTCCCGGCATCGCCGGTCGAGCTCCCGCCGCCGCCGCTCCCCTTCTCGGCACCGGAGATCCAGCTCCCGACGCCGCAGATCTGGCTCCCGGCACCGGAGATCCGGCTCCCGCACCATGCGCAGCACAGGTCCCGCTCGCCACTGGACCCCCGAGACGCCCGGCACCGACCCCCGGCACCGGAGGATCGTCTCACGCCGGCGCTGGACGCCCGCCCAGGCACCGCCACGGCCCCACCCTGGCCCTCAAGGGAACCCTCCGTAGCCTCACCCCAAGGCAGTGCGGTGGATTTCAGAGCCGGTTCCATTCCGCCGGATCATGGACCCCAGTATTGGGGACATTGGGTACCCTGGGCGCAATATGAACAGGGGCCTCCCCTGCCACCCAGGCAGCCGGGCTCGGCACCGTCGGTACCGGTGGCCACCGTCAGTAGAGCCCCCCCGTCCCCACCGACGCAAGCCGCCGCCCACGGCCCACCTTTGGGCCAGGACTTGCTGCCACCAGATCGCCAGGTGGGGGTGCACCAACAGGAGGAGGTGCTGCCGGGCCACTCCTCGTCGTCCTCTCCAGATGAGGCGGTAGCAGGGGCCTCGCCATCAGGGCCCCCGCCGATTGACCTCAGGGCACACCAGGACCTTCTCAGAAGGGTGGCAAAGGCCATTAATTTGCCCATAGAGGAGGTGCAAGAAGTCGAGGACCCGATTACGGACGTTGTGGGAGATGACGCCCCTGTCAGAGTGGTGCTCCCGTTCATTCGCACCATTCAAAAGAACAGTGCCACTATCTGGCAGTTGCCTTCCTCCGTTGCCCCCACGGCGCGAGGCGTCGAAAGGAAGTATTCCGTCCCGCCCCAGGGCTACGAATACTTGTATGTCCACCCCACCCCGGACTCGCTGGTGGTCCAATCGGTCAATGACCGCGAGCGGCACGGACAACCTGCCGCTGCGCCGAAGTCCAAGGACGCCCGGCGCATGGACTTGTTAGGGCGTAAAATCTATTCGGCGGGAGGTCTCCAACTCCGCATCGCCAACCAGATGGCCCTGCTATCCAGATATACATTCAACATCTTGGGGTGCCTCGCAAAATTCACGGAGCTGACCCCTCAGGACTCCCGCCCCGAATTCTCGGCGCTCCTGGAGGAGGGCAAGTTAGCCTCCAGAACCCTGATAAAAGCGGCCGTGGACGCAGCAGACTCAGGGGCTCGAACGGTAGCATCCGGGGTGACGATGCGCCGCATTGCGTGGCTACAGTCTTCCACCCTCCCACCTGAGGTCCAGTACACCCTCCAGGACCTCCCTTTTGACACGCAGGGACTGTTTTCTGAGAAAACAGATGCCAGAATTCAGTCCCTAAAGGATGGGAGGGTTGCGATACGGACCCTAGGTATGCACACGCCGGCCACGCAGAGACGGTCATTCCGTCAGCAGCCCTACCGACCCTTCAACCAGGCCAGGGCTCGGCCGTTTAACAACCGCCGGACGGCCCCCTTCCGCCGTAGACCGTCGGGGGGGCGGCGCAACCAGGCGCAGAGCTCGTGCAAGGCCCCGCAAGCTCAGAAGCTGGCCTTTTGATGGGACGCCTGAGGACGGCCCATCACTCTCCCCCCAGGATCCATCCCTTTTGTTTTCCAGTCGCCTTTTCCGCTTCCTTCCGGCGTGGTCGGCTATAACATCGGACAGCTGGGTCCTCAGCACCGTCCAGCACGGCTACCGCCTACAGTTTATTTCGCCCCCTCCCTCCCACCCACCTTCCCCGTCCCTCTTCAGGGACCCCTCTCACGAGCAAGTCCTCTTACAGGAGGTCCAGTCTCTGTTGAGCGTGGGTGCTATCGAGGAGGTGCCTCCCTGCAGGCGGGGCAGGGGATTCTACTCCAGATATTTCCTCATCCCCAAGGTGAAAGGAGGTCTTCGTCCCATCTTAGACCTCCGGGAGCTGAACAGATACCTCTGCAAGCTCAAGTTTCGGATGGTAACCTTGGGGACCATTATCCCTTCCTTGGATCCGGGAGACTGGTTTGCCGCCCTCGACATGAAGGATGCTTACTTTCATGTGGCAATTTACCCCCCCCCCCCCACAGACGCTTCCTGCGGTTCACGGTCAAAGAGACCCACTACCAGTTTGCGGTGTTACCCTTCGGCCTCTCCACTGCCCCGAGGGTGTTCACCAAGTGCATGGCGGTCGTAGCCGCAGCTCTCCGTCGTCGCAGAATCCACGTATACCCATATCTCGACGACTGGCTGATCCGTGGACGCTCTCAAGCGCTGGTGTCATCTCAGGTCTCAGAGATTCTGCACCTGTTCCGGTCTCTCGGCCTCCTAGTCAATACCGAGAAATCCCAATTGCTTCCGGCACAGCGCTTGGAGTTCATAGGAGCGGTCCTCGACTCCAACCTCGCCAGGGCCTGCCTCCCGCGTTCTCGACACGAGACGATGGTCTCGCTCATTCGCAGCTTACAAGCCTTCCCGTCCACGACGGTGCGGTCCTGCCTCCGCTTGCTGGGGCACATGGCCGCGTGCACCTTTGTGACCGCGCACGCGAGGCTGAGGCTCCGGCCGTTCCAGATGTGGCTGACGTCGGTGTACCGCCCTCACCGCGACCCTATAGATATGGTGGTCACGGTCTCGGACCCCACTCTCCAGACGCTCACCTGGTGGCTGCATCCGGAGGTGGTCTGCGCAGGGGTTCCGTTCCGCCCCCCTCGCCCGTCGGTCACCCTGACCACAGACGCTTCGGCGCTTGGATGGGGGGCTCACATGGGAGACCTGCACACTCAGGGCCTCTGGTCGGCCCAGGAGCTCTCCCTGCACATCAACGTACGGGAGTTGAGAGCGATCCGCCTGGCTTGTCTCGCCTTTCTTGCTCACCTCCGGGACCGCTGTGTCGCGGTATACACGGACAACACGGCGGCCATGTTCTATCTGAACAAACAGGGTGGGGCCCGATCCTCCCCGCTGTGCAAGGAGGCGATGCTCCTATGGGACCTGTGCGTGACCCACTCGATTCGCCTCGAAGCGTTCTTTCTACCAGGAGTGCAGAACACGCTGGCCGACCGTCTGAGCAGGTCCTTCGCCTCCCACGAGTGGTCCCTTCGCCCCGATGTGGCTCACACCATCTTCCAAAGGTGGGGATTTCCCCAAATAGACCTGTTTGCCTCCAGGACCAACAGGAAGTGCCACAGGTTCTGTTCGTACCAGGGTCGGGCTCCGGACTCCATCTCCGATGCGTTCCTCATGCCCTGGACGGGTCCCCTCCTATACGCGTTCCCTCCGTTCCCGCTAGTCCACCGAGTACTACTCAAGCTGCGGAGGGACAAGGCCCGCGTCATACTCGTCGCTCCGGCCTGGCCGAGGCAGCACTGGTATACCCTGCTCCTCGAGCTCTCGATCCGGGATCCCATTCCCCTACCGTTATGGCCGGACCTCATCTCTCAGGACCTCGGCAGGCTTTGT
Source organism: Mauremys reevesii (assembly GCF_016161935.1). Classification (NCBI taxonomy): domain Eukaryota; kingdom Metazoa; phylum Chordata; order Testudines; family Geoemydidae; genus Mauremys; species Mauremys reevesii. Next base: position 335,646 of record NW_024100856.1, read on the forward strand.
CACCCGAACCTGCAGTCGCTGCATCTTACAGCCTGGTTCCTGAGTGGTTGACCGACGCAGAGAGGAGCTGTTCCGCGGCGGTGCAGCAAGTTCTGCTTGAAAGCAGAAAACCCTCCACACGCTCTACCTACCTCGCGAAGTGGAAACGCTTTGCCCTTTGGTGCGATCAGCGAGGTCTTAACCCCTTCTCGACCCCTATCCAGACGGTCCTCGACTACCTCTGGTACCTGAAAGGCCAAGGTCTCGCGATCTCGTCCCTGAGGGTACACCTGGCGGCACTTTCGGCCTTTCGGCCCGCTGTAGATGGTCGCTCCGTGTTTTCCAACCCCTTGGTTGCCCGCTTCCTCAAGGGGTTGGACCGCCTCTACCCGCAAGTGCGTCCGCCTGCTCCAACGTGGGATCTGAACCTGGTTCTCACCCAGCTGATGCGCCCGCCCTTCGAGCCCCTGGCCACGTGCTCTCTGCTCCATCTCACCTGGAAGACGGCCTTCCTCGTGGCAATCACATCCGCCAGACGAGTCTCCGAACTCCGTGCCCTGACGGCGGGTCCCCCATATACCGTCTTCCACGGGGACAAAGTGCAGCTTCGGCCACATCCGGCCTTCCTCCCAAAGGTGGTGTCGGCCTTTCACCTTAATCAGGAGATCTTCCTCCCGGTCTTCTTTCCAAAGCCGCACGCCTCACCTCGTGAGCAGCAGCTCCACACCCTGGACGTCCGTAGGGCCCTCGCCTTTTACATCGACCGGACTAAGTCCTTCCGGCGTTCCTCCCAGCTCTTTGTCGCAATGGCGGAGCGCATGAAAGGTGAGCCTGTTTCCTCTCAATGGATTTCAGCCTGGGTGACATCCTGCATTAGGGAGTGCTACGAGCTTGCTCGCGTCCCCCCGTGCCGACTCACCGCACACTCGACGAGGGCGCACGCCTCGTCAGCCGCCTTCCTGGCCCACGTTCCCATCCAGGACATTTGTAGAGCGGCCACCTGGTCTTCCGTCCACACCTTCGCTTCCCATTATGCGTTGGTACAGCAGTCCCGAGACGACGCAGCCTTCGGCTCTGCGGTGCTACACTCCGCCACGTCTCATTCCAACCCCACCGCCTAGGTAAGGCTTGGGAATCACCTACATGGAATGCATAGGAGCAATCACTCGAAGAAGAAAAGACGGTTACTCACGTGTAGTAACTGGTGTTCTTCGAGATGTGTTGCTCCTATCCATTCCAGACCCGCCCTCCTTCCCCACTGTCGGAATAGCCGGCAAGAAGGAACTGAGGAGCGGACGGGCCGGCTGAGGTATATAAGGGGCGCCATGGCGGCGCCACTCCAGGGGGCGCCAGCCGGCCCGCCGGAGTTGCTAGGGTAAAAATGTTCCGGAGAGCCGTGCACGCGCGGCGCGCACACCTACATGGAATGGATAAGAGCAACACATCTCGAAGAACACCAGTTACTACAGGTGAGTAACCGTCTTTTTTCCATTCCTCGGATCATCCTAGTAGCCCGTCTCTGAACCTGTTCCAGTTTGAATTCATCCTTCTTAAACATGGGAGACCAGAACTGCACACAGTATTCCAGATGAGGTCTCACCAGTGCTTTATATAACGGTACTAACACCTCCTTATCTTTGCTGGAAATACCTCGCCTGATGGATCCTAAAACCGCATTAGCTTTTTTTACGGCCGTATCATATTGGCAGCTCATAGTCATCCTGTGATCAACCAATACTCCGAGGTCCTTCTCCTCCTCTGTTACTTCCAACTGATGCGTCCCCAATTTATAACTAAAATTCTTGTTATTAATCCCTAAATGCATGACCTTGCACTTTTCACTATTAAATTTCATTCTATTACTATTACTCCAGTTTACAAGGACATCCAGATCTTCCTGTATGATATCCCGGTCCTTCTCTGTGTTAGCAATACCTCCCAGCTTTGTGTCATCCGCAAACTTTATTAGCACATTCCCGCTTTTTGTGCCAAGGTCAGTAATAAAAAGGTTAAATAAAATTGGCCCCAAAACTGATCCCTGAGGAACTCCACTAGTAACCTCCTTCCAGACTGACAGTTCATCTTTCAGTATGACCCGTTGTAGTCTCCCCTTTAACCAGTTCCTTATCCACCTTTCAATTTTCATATTTATCCCCATCTTTTCCAATTTAACTAATAATTCCCCATGTGGAACCGTGTCAAATGCCTTTCTGAAATCGAGGTAAATTAGATCCACTGCATTTCCTTTGTCTAAAAAATGTTACTTTCTCAAAGAAGGAGATCAGGTTGGTTTGGCACGATCTACCTTTTGTGAAACCATGTTGTATTTTGTCCCAATTACCATTGACCTCAATGTCCTTAACTACCCTCTCCTTCAAAATGTTTTCCAAGACCTTACATACTACAGATGTCAAACTAACAGGCCTATAGTTACTCGGATCACTTTTTTTTTCCTTTCTTAAAAATAGGAACTATGTTAGCAGTTCTCCAGTCGTACGGTACAACCCCCGAGTTTACTGATTCATTAAAAATTCTTGCTAATGGGCTTGCAATTTCATGTGCCAGTTCCTTTAATATTCTTGGATGAAGATTATCTGGGCCCTCCGATTTAGTCCCATTAAGCTGTTCGAGTTTGGCTTCTACCTCGGATGTGGTAATATCTACCTTCATATCCTCATTCCCAATTGTCATCCTTCCATTATCTCTAAGCTCCTCATTAGCCTTATTAAAGACCGAGGCAAAGTATTTATTTAGATATTGGGCCATGCCTAGATTATCTTTAACCTCCACTCCATCCTCAGTGTTTAGCGGTCCCACTTCTTTCTTTGTTTTCTTCTTATTTATATGGCTATAGAACCTTTTACTATTTGGTTTTAAGTCCCTTTGCAAGGTCCAACTCTACATGGCTTTTAGCCTTTCTCACTTCATCCCTACATGTTCTGACCTCAATAAGGTAGCTTTCCTTGCTAATCCCGCCCATCTTCCACTCCCTGTAGGCTTTCTGCTTTTTCTTAATCACCTCTCTGAGATGCTTGCTCATCCAGCTTGGTCTACAACTCCTGCCTATGATTTTTTTCCCCTTTCTTAGGATGCAGGCTTCTGATAGTTTCTGCAACTTTGACTTGAACTAATTTCAAGCCTCCTCTGCCTTTAGATCCACAAGTTCTTCAGTCCAATCCACTTGCCTAACTAATTTCCTTAATTCTTTAAAGTTAGCCCTTTGGAAATCAAAAACCCTAGTCCCAGATCTATTTTTGTTTATCCTTCCATCTAGTTTGAACTGAATTAACTCATGATCACTCGAACCAAGGTTGTCCCCTACAACCATTTCTTCTATGAGGTCCTCACTACTCACCAAAACCAAATCTAAAATGGCATCCCCCCTTGTTGGCTCTTCAACTACTTGGTGAAGAAATCCATCAGCTATCACATCCAGAAAAATCTGAGCCCTATTACTACTACTAGCACTTGTCCTCCAGTCTATATCTGGGAAGTTAGTCTCCCATGATCACACAATTCCCATTAGTGTTTACTTCATTAAAAACATTAAAGAGGTCTCTATCCATCTCCAAATCAGATCCCGGCGGTCTGTAGCACACCCCAAGCACTATCTCAGGGGAGGCTCTAGTAGCTTTCTTTCCCAATATGATTTTTGCCCAGACAGACTCTGTCTTATCCATTCCCTCCCTTCTTATTTCTTTACAGTTAACTTCATCATTGACATAAAGGCAAAGGTGGTGGAGTAGCGTTGTATTTCTGTCTTTCCTAAACAGCACATAGCCTTCAATACCTGTACTCCAGTCATGACTACTATTCCACCATGTTTCTGTTATCCCTATAATATCCGGTTTCACTTCCTGCACCAGTAGCTCTAGTTCCTCCATTTTGTTTCCTAGGCTCCTCGCATTAGTGTGCAGACAGCTTAATTTTTGCCGTTTAGCTTCACTGACATTCTTTATCTGGTTAGGCACAGACATTCTACCACCAGTATCACCCATTAGACTGGTATCTACACTACCCTTCCTTCTTATGTCCATTCTTCTGCCCATGGCTATATCCTCTCTTACTTTGTTTTCTTCCCTCTCAATGTTAAATTCCGGCGTGGAGATTACCTGGACATCTCCCAGCCATCTCCCCCAAATTCCTAGTTTAAAGCTCTCTTAATCAGTTGTGCCAGCCTCCACCCTAGAAGTCTATTTCCCTCCTTACTCAGGTGAAGTCCATCCCGAGAGAACAGTCCTCTGTCCATGAATGCTTCCCAGTGGCCGTACATCCCAAAGCCCTCCTTATAGCACCACTGCCTGAGCCATCTGTTGATCACCATAATGTTGTCACACCTTTGTTGCCCTTCTCTAGGAACAGGCAGAATCCCACTGAAGATCACCTGAGCCTCGATTTCCTTAAGCGTCTTCCCCAGCCTGGCATAGTCTCCCTTGATACGTTCCAGCGAGAATCTGGCCGTATCATTCGTTCCCACATGAAGGACAATCAACGGATTCTTTCCCGCTCCCGTTAGGATCCTTTTCAGCCTCAGGTCCACATCCCGTATCTTAGCACCGGGCAGACAGCTCACCCTTCTGTTCTCCGGATCAGCTCTAGTTACAGGCCTGTCTATTCTTCTCAGTAAGGAGTCCCCAATCACGTAGACCTGCCTTTTCCTGGTGACAGTGTGATTCTCTGGTCTATCCCCTGCTCCCACTGGCTGCAAGTCCTCTTGATTCCTATTCGCCCTTGCAATCCTCCGCAACCCATCCTGTATCCTCCTAAGGCTCATATTTGGTGGTGGTGGTATCTCCATTGACTCTTCCCCTCTTCCTATAGGGCTAGCTGCTCTTCTCTTTTTCCTTGCCCTCTCACCTTCAGTGACCACCTGCTGTGCCCCTTCTTCATTTTCCAACTCTGCAAACCTGTTGCTGAGCTCTATTGCTCCTTCACTGGCCTGTCTTTTCCTCTGCCTGGTTCTCTTAGTCACATGCTTCCACCGTTCACTTTCCTCACCCAGCAGTCTCCCCTCAGAGTTCTTTGGTCCTGCTTCCATCTGCAAGTTGAGCTTATCCCTTCAGCCTCCTCATGTCTTTGCTCCATCATCTGCTCGAACCCCCTTCTAAACTCAACCAGAGTTTCCACCTGCATCTCCAGTCCTTGGATCTTTTCTTCCATCAGCTCTATCAGGCGGCACTTCATGCAGATGAAACTCTTTTCAGGTACCCCCTCCAGGATCGTGTACATGCCACAGCCTCCACATCCAGACATCCGCATTGTGTCTTTCACTGCTGCCTCTGTAGCGGTCATAGCCTTCCCACCTAAAACCTGTTAGTACAAGAAACACGAACCAAAACAAACCCCCAACAGGCACCAGAACACTGGCAGACCACCACCCACTCCCTTCACTAGCCTGTCAGTTCCTCTGCCTAGGTCTCTAAGGGCTGGTCTACACTAAGGGGAAAAATCGATATAAGATACGCAACTTCAGCTACGTGAATAACGTAGCTGAAGTCGAAGTATCTTATATCGATAACTTACCCGTCCTCATGGCGCGGGATCGATGTCCGGGGCTCTCCATGTCGACGCGTTCCGGAATCGATAGAAGCGCGTTCGGGGATCGATATATCGCGTCTCATCTAGACGCGATATATCGATCCCTGAAAAATCGATCGCTACCCGCCGATACGGCGGGTAGTGTAGACGTAGCCTAAGTCTCCCCCAGAAACTCCCCCTTGTAAACTCCCACTGAAACTCCCCTGTTTACAGCTCTGTGTGCTGGCTGCTGTGCCGCTGCAGCTGTCTATGCCCTTGGCTGGCTCCCTTTATAGCAGCGGTCCCCAACCTTTTTGGCACGAGGGACCGGTTTCGTAGAAAAAAAAATTCCGCGGACCTGTGGGATGGTTTTGGGACGATTCAAGCGCATTACATTTATTTTTGTACTTTTATTTATTATTATTGTAATATATAATGAAATAATTATACAACTGACCATAATGCAGAATTAGTGGGAGACCTGCCCCCTGTCTGACCCCCACCCACTTCCTGCCCCCCCCGACTGCCCGCCCCCCTCAGAATCCCTGACTCATCCTGCTCCTTGTCCCCTCACTATCCCCCAGAGACCCCCACCACCCTGGGACTCCACCCCTGCTCCCTGTCCCCTGACTGCCCCAACCCCATCCCCGCTGAGTCCTGACAGACCCCTGGAACACCCACAATCCAACCCCATTCCCTGCCCCTGACCGCCCCAACCTCCGCCCCTCTCTGTGCCCTGACTGTCCCCAGGACTCCCTGCCCCTTAGCCGACCCCGCTGGCCCCAGCCTCTTACCCCTGGCTCCCTCCTCACCCGGAGCCTCAGCGCCTCGCCCGACAGCTGCAGCGTGTCTCCGGCGGGGCCTGAGCTCCGTCCCACTCAGAGCCGCGTGGTGAGGGGGCGGGGCTGGGAGCTCCACACCGAGCGGAGGGAGCTGAGCTCAGCCTGGAGCTCGCAGCCCTGCCCCCTCACCACGCGGCTCTGAGCGGGGCAGGGCTCAGGGGCCCCACCGGAGACACGCCGCTTGATGTGCTACGGGTCGGTTCGTGGCCCGGTTCCTAACAGGCCGTGGACCGGTACCAGCCCGGGGGTTGGGGACCCCTGCTTTATAGGACCCCTAGGCAGATAAGCCCCGCCCCCTAAGCAGGGCTCAGCTTCTCTCCCAGCACACTGCCCGTAGCAGCCTCCACACATACAAACTACAAAATACACACACCTGCTCCTCCAACAGAACTCCCAGTGAAACTCCCCTGTTTACAGCTGTCTAAATCTTAAAAGGCCCCGCCTCTTCCAGTTCAGGCAACGCCTCTTCTGGCTGAGGCCACGCCCCCACTCTGGAGTACCAGTAGGTCCTTTCAGTTACTTTCACCCCTGCACGAGTCCCAATGCCAGTCTCAATTTTCACTGTACAAACATTCCCCAACAAAAGCTTTTTACTATAGAAAATTATCTATGGAACCTTCTTAAAATATTTGTCATTCCCATTCTGTGGACTGTGGGGGGATGTTCCACCCGCCCTCCCCCTAACAAATGTTTTAACAAGATTTTTTTTATGGGTCAGTTTTTGGGGTGTGTTGAAAACCTCGTTGATGTTAAAGTTTGCTGGCTTACACCACCAATTTCTGGTTTTTGTTGCCGGATATTGCTTTGGATAAAAGCCTCAATGTTTTAAACTGGTTTTAATTTTCCGTTTTTAGTTTTAAGAGCTCTGCACCTGCCAAGGGAGTAGAACCCCTGTTACACCTAGGGCCTGGTAGGTAGGAGTAAGAGCAGAAATGTCTGTTCTCTCCCTTCCTGGAGCCCAGTGGGTTGGAAGGGGCGGAGAGCACGTAGGTGTGACACACGCACACCAGGTGCCAGCTCATGTCAAAGTCCCCATGTCTCAATGGGACACTAAGAAATACCCAGCTGGGGTCAGGCTGGCTGACCTCTTACAATGGGTACTAGAATGATAAGAATGTGCTTAGCCTTTATTGAATGCTTGTGAGCTGCTGCAGGATTTATCTCACTTCTGACAATCCGTATCCCCCATTGTAAGGTAATATTGGAGCATTTGTATTGGGAGCTTCTGAGACTGTGTAAATCACCAGAGAGGAGAGAAGTGCTGACCTCCAGCAGCCCAGAGCACAAGGGAAGAGCTGGGATACAAACCCCTAACAAGAAGGAATTGTATCTATCTCTGTGCCTCTGGGGGGCAAGGTTTTCTAGGCATAAGCAGGAGATCCCTAGCTCCTTAGCCTGGGTTAGCCCTAAAGGATACACACAGCTTATTATAGATGCTTCTATTACCAATTGTAAGTTATTTTTGTATACATATTTTTACCTGCTTTAACCTTGTGAATAACTCTTTCCATTTTTAATAACTTGTCATATAATAAGGTTGGCTACACACACTGTCTTGGTGTGAGCTCTAAGGTGCAGTTGACCTGGGGTAAGTGACTGGACCTTTGGGACTGGGAGTAACCTGAATACTGTCATGATTCTGGCTGTAATGCACCATCTATCTCACAAAGGCAGGCTCACCTGGGTGGTGAGACTAACCAGAGTACCCCAGGGGCCTGTCTGCAACTCCATGGTTAGGCTGTTACTGTGCCAGAGGAGTTTACACTGGATGTTTGTTTGGGGAAATCTGAGTCTAGAACTCTCAGCCAGTTGGGGTTTGTGCCTGGTTCACAACACTCTGCCCTCAGGTTGGCACTCATCATCTCAAGATACTGCAGACAGCATTATAGCAGGGCCTTGGCTCCAGTTCCCCTGCTTACTGGACAGAGGATCTGAGCCAGCCTAGAGAGGGGGTTTGGGGGCAAGGTGTATGTGACCCAGGGACCCCTTGGTGCCAACTGGCAGAGGGCGCAGGGGCTGAGGAGGGTTTTGCAGGGATCCCCTGGGGCTAATCTCTACATACTAGTTAACCAAAGGGGGAGCATGAGGTCTCTGAGAACCCGTAGCCCCCTGGTTCTCATAATCATTGTGAGATGTCTGTACGGACACTATGTAAGGAGCTGTGTATCTAGACCAGGGGTCGGCAACCTTTCAGAAGTGCTGTGCCAAGTCTTCATTTATTCACTCAGATTTAAGGTTTTGCGTGCCAGTAATACATTTTAACATTCTTAGAAGGTCTCTTTCTAGAAATATATAATATATAACTAAACTATTGTTCTATGTAAAGTTAATAAGGTTTCAAAATGTTTAAGAAGCTTCATTTAAAACTAGATCAAAATGCATTTAAAATTAAATTAAAATGCAGAGCCCTCCGAACTGGTGGCCAGGACCCAGGCAGTGTGAGTGCCACTGAAAATCAGCTCGCGTGCCGCCTTTGGCACCTGTGCCATAGGTTGCCTACCCCTGATCTAGACTGACAATGATGCCCTGAGGGTTTTGGAGTTAAGGCAGGTCACCAAGAGGTGATGAACCTTCCCGATGTTCTTTTTAGGCAGGTGGTAACTGAGATTATCTCCCTGTCTGGCCAACTGTGTATTTGTGGCTGGATGCCTATTTGCACAATGAACCAGATGTAAAGCGAGAGATTTTCTCCTTGTAGATTTTCTGTTTTGTGGATTTTCCAAACAGCACGCGGGTGTCTTGTATAAGAATAAAGACAAATGATTGGTCTGGTCTATCTTGGGGTGCAGAGAGACACTGGGATCTTTCATCTTCCAGACAAACTGACAGCACACATGCCTTGTGCAAGAAGGGTCACAGCCAGCCTGGCTCTAAAGCGGTACAAGGATTTCGGGTGAGCCATACTTAGACAGGAGACTAGCTTAGTAAATAAGTCCAGGCTCTATAACACATTATGACTTTATTTTATATGTAACCGTTTGTTTCCAACACTTCTACTTGATTCTCTGCTTTGTTGAACTGATCCGTGGTTTTACTATCAGCATACGTCAGTGCTGTGTGTTAAGCAGAGCAATGATCTGAGGTGGAGCTGATAAGTGGGAGTGAGGGGGCATTGGCTGCTGTTCCTCTGAAAGAAACTGATCTGTAACTACTGCCAGTGTCGAGGGGGACCAGGGGCTGGATGCTCCAGGGGGATGCTCAGAGGGCTTGAGGGCAGAGTGGGCATATTGCTAACCTGCAGTGACTGCAGGCCCAGCAGTGAGCACGTGTTGGGCCAGTGGAGTTGGGGAGCTGACCCCCAGCAGGCACAGACAAGGCTCCCTCAGGCAAAGGGCAGGTGGGGGCGAGGTGCCTCCCAGCCCTGGGTATGTTGGGAAGAAGCCTAGAGAGTAACTCACCACAGGTTTAGGGCAGTTATAAATTGCACCCTAAGGCCCCAGCCCAGTGAGAAGGACCAAGGGGAGGAACTGTGACTGTGAGATGTACCTGAGTCCCAGCACCTCCTGGGGTTCTGCTCTGCCCCTGGCTTAGACCTCTGCCTAAAGCCACAATCCAGCCCCGTGAGCCCAAATCTAGGGCACTACACACCCATAGGGGCCTATGACAGTTGGATGATTTTGGAAACTGCACCCATAGCCCGTGTAGAGCAATAAGAACCTACAGAAACTGACATTGCAGAGAGACTGTTTTGTGCTCTGTAAATACCAGGCCTCAGGCAAAGAATAAAGTTTTGCTCTTACAAGCACCTGAGGCCAAGGTATTTAGGTGCCTCACTTCCAAACACACAGCTCTTCCTCTGTCACGTTTCCTGCTATTGGCAAATACATCCCCAATTAACCCCCGTTTTCCCACCGCATTTAACTTTCTCAAGAGGGGAATCACTTTGAAGGTTAATTTCCCTTGGGCTGACTGGTGTGAGGAGGATAAACAGGAAGGAGCAGTATGTATGTTTCTCTTCCTCTTCCCCAGGGGAAGGGGTGAAGTGCCCACCAGGACTGGGAGAGCAAACCAGTTTGATTTGTACTAAAGTAGATGCTGGTTTGTAGGTTGGGGTGTGTTAGTTACTGTTTCACTTTGTGACTAAAAGAAGCATGGTCCTCAGGACTCCTGAGTTATTTTCCCAGATGTGGGGGAGTGATGTCTAGTAGTCAGAGCACACATTTTACATCCAGCCCTGGGAGAAAGTTGTCTAATGGTTAAAACACAAGACTATGTCAGGATGCCTGGGTTCTATTCCTAGGACTGCTACTGACTATGTGAGCATGGCAGGGTGTTATTGCCCCTGTCTTAATTTCATCCACTCGGAAATGGGTGTAAACATGCTCACTCAAAGCACCTTGAGATCCTTGGACAAAAAGTCCTATGGCACTTTGAAGACTAACAGATGTATTGGAGCATAAGCTTTCGTGGGTGATAGTGGAGATTATTAGCATTGCAGCAGAATGATGAAGACAGGTAATAATGCAGTGCCAGATGTCACTCTGCATTTTTTTCTATCTGGATAGAAAACAAGGGGGAAGAGGAAGACTCCAATATGGCTGGTGGGTTGTGCTGGCAAGCAAACAGCAGCAACAAAACAGTTAAAACAATCAAAGTAATCATCAAAAGGAAGCAACCCTCTAGCCTAGCACTTCTTCTGCAACATATCAACAAAACTTTGGCTTTGTTTAACCAAAACCCCATTTTTTTCTATCAAAAAGTTTTGACAGAAAATATTTGGCCAATGCTGGATAACATTTCTCTGCAAAAAAGGAACTGGAGTAACCATTAATTGTTTGCTTGTGCTCTGCTTATATTTTATTCTTCTTAATAAAATGTTCATAATTGCCTGCAATTGTGGAGTCCCCTAGAGTATATAAAGATCCACATTTGTGGTGTTAGTGCTGCTGTTCTTGGAGCTCTGAGGTTAGCTACACTAGCAGAATGCGTAGCATGTTGATTCAGCAGACCTCGATATTAATCATAAAGAAAGACACAGGCTCAGTTTGGTGGTAAAGGTGCTCGGCAGCTTTGTCATTGACAAAGTGCCCTGGCTCAATGTTACAGGTACGCTAATGCATGCATGCCCCCAACAAAGTAGCAGCTCAATCAACATACCATAATGCTGTTCCCTAAGTACAAAGATGCCCCTCCTATGACCTCTCCATTTATACATTGATGCAAACAAGCAGGGGCGGCTCTAGAAATTCCACCACCGCGCCGCCCTTCCCTGGTCCCAGGGCCGGGGCAGAAGTCCCTGCGGACGGTCCCATGGTCCCGCGGCTCCGGTGGAGCATCCGCAAGCATGCCTGCGGGAGCTCCGTCCGAGCCACGGGACCAGCGCACCCGCCGCAGTCATGCCTGCGGGAGCTCAAGCGGAGCCGCGGGAAGAGGGGACTCTCCGCAGTCATACCTGCGGCAGGTCCACTCGTCCCGGGGCTCCGGTGGACCTCCCGCAGACATGACTGCGGAAGGTCCGCCGGAGCCAAATGCCGCCCTGCCAGGACAATGTCGCCCCACGCACCTGCTTGGCACGCTGGGGTCTGGAGCCAGCCCTGCAAACAAGTTACCTATTACATTCTAGATATTGTTAGTTACCACTTTATCCTTGTACTTCCAACGAAACTTCCTCATTCATTATCCTGTCATCCCTTCTATCTTTACAAGGGGTCAGTGTGTACCTGGACCATCTCTTAGGAATGTGTTTACCTAGTTACTTGAGAAATGTGTCTCTGCACCATCCTCTCAGCTTAGGAACCTGCTTACTTAGTTAGCTGACACCTCATGTGTTACTATTCTACCAAGGCCTCCTCTGGTTCATACTCTTAGTTATACCTAGGGCTCCAGCAAGGCCAACAATATGATTAAAATAGTATGTAAGGATGGTGCTAGGACTCACTCTCCTAAGTTAGCATTAATAAGAGCAATGGAAAGGTTCAGCCTACCAATCCGTGCTTCTCCAGACTATTAGTCATTTGGGGGCTAAAATTACTTCATGCTCAACACCTTAAAACAGCCCTTTCATTCTAGGTTGCATCCAGAAACACTGCAGAACTCCTTCCAATGGATTATTTGACTTAATCCTCAGGAGATGGGTCTATCACAGGAGTGGGTGGGTGAGGTTCTATGGCCTGCAATGGGCAGGTGGTCAGACTAGAGCTGTGGTCCCCAACCTTTTCATCTGGCGGGCGCTAGACGAAGGACCACGGCAGCAGTGGAGCACCTGCCGAAATGCCCCCGAATTTCTGCGGCATTTTGGCGGCAACGCTTCTCGATGATGCTGCTTGTCGCCGACAAGTGATGTCATCGAGAGGCGTTGCCCCTGAATTTCTGCAGCATTTCGGCAGGCCTCTCGATGACAAACGGCATCATCGAGAGGCAATGCCGCTGAAATTCGGCGGCATTTTGGCGAGTGCTCCACCGGGGATCAGGATGCGGGTGCATTTAGATGCCCCTGCAGGCACTGCGTTGGGGACCCCTGGACTAGAGGATCATGATGGTCCCTTCTGGCCTTAATTTCTGAGCTTTGCTTAACAACTTTCCGTTACTTCCTTTGCAGGAACGTTCCTGGGGCTATGAACAGACTCACTGAGCACCGAGTGATCAGATAAGTATTCTCCAGTCACTCTCCTCCTGCTCAAACAGACTTTCTAATCCCAGTCTTGGTTCTCCCTAGTGTACCATTGATTCTTTAGAGGCTCTTTCTGCTCTCCTCAGCTCAGAGACCAGATTGTCACTTCCTGGGACAAATGAGTTTATTTGACTACTGGGGATGATGATGCTGCCCATTGTCTGCTGGGATATCTGATTGCTAGGAAGGGGTCAGGAATCTCAGAAATAGGCATGAATCAGGTGAGTGGCTTCTCTTCTGAATGGCCCCTGGGGTTTCAGGGCTGGCTGCTCTGGTCATGGTTGCAAACAAGTTTACGTTGTTCATCCCCTGCTCTCAGATGCTCCTGAGTTTGTCGATTTCCCAGAGCTGGGAGGGAGCAAGGCCCAGATCCTCAAAGGTATTTAGGTATTTAACCCAAAATCTGGAGGGGTGTTTCAGTTTGATCCCAGCAGTGGGCCTGCCTAGTAGATGGAAAGGGGGCCCTCCAGTTGGAAGAAGGTTCTCTGGCTGTGGGCTCCTCTCTCTGAGTAGCTGTGAGCATGATGTGAAGCTATAGCTGGTCTTATGGTTTAAGTGTTCTCAGCCTAGGAGAGTTGTGAACGGGTGTCAAACAGTTATATTTGTACTGCCCTAATGGAGAGTGGGGTCCCAGCTAGACAGCAGATCTCAAGGGTTGGGGTCCCTGGTATGGAAGAAGGTTATAAACCTGTCATGGTGATAACCCTGCATCTGTCCAAGTAATGAGAGATCAAGAGCGAGTCTGTTTGTGAGTGGGATTGATCAGGGCCAGATTAAGGCATAAACATTATTTACCCTGATTAGGGCCCTGGCTCCTGGACTGTTTTGTTTGTTTTTGTTAAAGTTTTGATACTTGGGGAGGAAAAGACTGGAACTGTGATTTGAATGTAAGCAATGCAGAAACATCCGCCTGAGTCTGCAGAGAGCCTGACCCCCATACTCTGAAATGGAGGGGAAATGCACCATGCATCTCAATGGAGTGTTAACCCAAAGACGTGCTGTTGTGGAGGCCCCTCATCAAGACCACTCCAGTGAAGGACTCTGTATGTGGCAGGAGGGGAAGAATGCAGTGGGCCTAGCTTGTGCACCCCCCACCCAGTTAACGACACCAATCCTGCGCTGTCTCCTTGCCCCCTTCATTCCACAGCATCTTGGGAAGAAGGTGGCGCACAGACCCTGAAGTGGGAATTGTGGACTTCTGTGAACCCTGTAATGAAGGGGAGGAGCTGGGAAGAGGACGATGGGCCAGGAAGAGTGAAGGGCTTGTGTTGTTTTGTTTGGATTCTCACTTACCCTGGAAGAGGGAGGACATTTGTTGACATGGTGACTGTGAAGAGCTAAACTGAATTTACTACCTAACTGCTATGGGGAAACTGAGGAACAGGCCCACCGGATGCCAGGCCAGGTAAGGACCTCTTACAGAACCCATTCTTTGATAATTTATGGCTGTTTGGATTTTTTTTATGCACAGTTTTATGCTGCTTTAGGAGGTGGTGGTAGTGTTTTGTTACTGAAAGGTATTTGTAACTCTGATTTAATATGTGGTTATTCAGCTTTATACCACACCATACCCGTGGCATCTGAGTGGTGTCCAGTGCTCTAGTGGAGTGACTAGCACCTGTCATGTCGTTCTGTTTTAGGATTTTGTATTGCTGCCCATCCTCCACAGTCTCTGAGAATTCTCCATGTAAACCAGACTGTTTTCCTTTGTCTCTATTCCTCTCCCCAGAAGAACAACTGCCTGTTTTGCTTTAGTGTTCTATACTGATGCTCCTTACCGGGGTATTTGGGCACTTTCCATGTAAAATCAATAGCCAGATCCCTAGTGGTCTTCATGGAGTCTCCAGCACTTTTACCTTTTGAGATAAGACCTCCACGTGGGGTAGGTTGGTTTGGCTTGTTTGAACTGGTTGGTTGGTTTGAGTTCTGTTGAGTGGAATTCTTGTTACAGTGGAAAGGTGTTTTTGAAAAGCTTTTCTGCATTTCCTGAAATGTTTATTTTCCCCTTTGGTGGATGGGTGTGTGGCTGCTCTGTGTATATTAGTGAGGGCAGGTTGAAGAAGTGAACCCTGCTCTTGGGACAGAAGGTGGTAGTGGTGATTGGGCTGCTGATTACATCTTTTGGTGCCTTGAGACAGAGCTGCCTTGTGGTTGGGTCCCTGTACAGACCAGCTCTGTCCTTTGGGGTAGAAAGTTCTGTTGTGCCTGAGCAGCAAAGTTGAGTGAGATCTTATAGCTATCTTGGGCTCAGGCAGTTAAGTACCTCGAAGACGAGTGCCCTCTGGGATGCTAGTGTGGTGAGTAGGGAACAGGTATCGTGTACTCAGTATATTCTGTGTTGCTGAGGCGGTGTAGCTGCTGGGTTTTGTGCAAGTTGCACTTCCTCGGAGCTGACGGTGTAATGCTCATGGTTGCTGCTGATTCCACTCAGAGCAGTTGACCCGTGTTGGGGGATATTGGGGATCAGGCTGGGGGTTCTGCCCAGAGCGTGGGGGAAGACGGGATCCCCCCGCGCACATCCCCCCGACGGAGGAGAATTCCTGCATTGCGCGCACAGCCAATCCCAGCCAGCCGAACGCGGCAAAACCCGTGACAGAATTTAGCCAATGCCCGGCCGGCAAGCCCCCCAGCCGCTGCCTGAGCCTCGGAGCGACCATAAAAAAAATGGCCGGCCGTCACTCAGCCGCGTCAGAAGCCCGTCCCCGGCCGGCCAACCAACCAGCCGCGGCAGAACCTAGCTGCGGAGCGATCTCAGCCAATGCTAGTCGGCCCGCCGCTGCACAGCAGTGTTTCAATGACGTCACAGCCAGGGAAGCCGGGCGTTGCACGAGTGGTAGTGCCGGAGCTGCCGCCCCAGCAGGGATCCCTGTCCTGCCCTCCGCAGCCAGCGGACGCCGGTGAGTGTCGAATCCCCGGCGCCAGTGAGGAGGACAGTCCCTGACTCATAGATATCCAGGGTAAGGGAGGTACTGTGGGGATGGGGGGAGAAGGGCGGGGATTTAGAGACCCATCCCGGGGTGCAGGGGAAATGGGGTGGGGAGAAGGGACCGGGGGGGGGGGGACGGACACGCTGAGAGGGGAGGGCTGCATCACCCCCAGTGCATACTCTGGGATGCCCCCGCCCCAGCAACTTCTGGCTCTTTTTTTTGCTTGGAGCGAGTAGTAGGATACTAGCGGTTCTCAAACTGTGGGTTGGGACCCCAAAGTGGGTTGCGACCCTGTTTTAATGGAGTGGCCAGGGCTGGTGTTAGACTTGCTGTAGCCAAAGACTTAGGTTTTGGCTTCATCCCTGGTTGGTGGGGCTCAGGTTACAGGCCACCCCCTACCTGGGTCCCCGCTCCTGGGATCGTGTAGTAATTTTTGTTGTCAGAAGGCGGGGGTGCAACGAAGTTTGAGAATCCCTGGAATAGAACCATGAGCTGTGGGTGTGTGCGCACAGGCCGGGGGAGGGGCTGAGAATTCAGAGGGCAGCACAGTGTGTGTGTGTGTGTATCTATGCGTGGGGCTGGGGGGTGAGGACCCAGACCATGGAACAATGTGTTTGTGTCTGCTTCGGGGGATGGCAAGGACAGACCGCAGCGCAATGCATGTGTCTCTATGCTTGGAAGGCTGGGGGAGGATACAGACTGTGGAGCAGTGTGTGTATCAGCTTGGGGCGGGGGTGGGCGTGGCGTGAGGACGCGCACCGCGGGGCAGTGTCTGTCTTGGGTGGGTGAGGACACACTGTGTGTGTGTGTGTGTGTGTGTGTGTGTGTGTGTGAGCTGGGGGGGGGGGTGAGGACACAGACCGTGGGTCAGTGTGTGTGTGTCTGCTTGCTGTGGGGATGAGGACAGAGACCGTGGACTCTGTCTGCCTGCCTGCCTGCCTGCTGGAGGGGGGGGGGGGAGGGGACAGACCGTGGGGCAATGTGCATATGTGTTTGCTTGGGGCAGGGAGGGAGGGCAAGGACACAGACCGTGGGCCAAACAGGACCGTATCCGTAGGATCTGCCCTATTTCTTTACTGGTTAAGTCCTGGTAGCACTGTCCAGGTCTGGTTAAGAACCCTATAATGGCTGGAATTAAAGAACTGTGAGGCCAGTTTGCTGAACTTCAGCACAAATTATTGGACCAGGCTGAGGCATTACAACAAGCTAGATCTGAGCAGAGAGAAGTTTTATCATTTGCCAAGGTGGGGATAGACCAGCTGCTGCAGCTAAGAAGCCTCCTACCATTTATGTTCCATGAGACCGGAAGATATCTGAATTCAGTGGCTTCCCCTGGCTTTGTTGGGACATCATGATAGAAGAATGGGTTAAGTCAGTGAAGGCAGGAATATGGGTGTTGAGAGGACCTGAAGAAGATCATGTAGATTTTGTGGAGAAGCATCTCAAAAGCGAGGCCAGATCCACAGTGAAGTTCACGGCAACAGCTGACAAGATAGATGTAGAAAAGAGATTTCAGCCTCTTGTAGAAGTGTATGGAGACAGCGTGCCTGTTAGAACCAGTCTCAAGGAATTCTGTGAGCAGACACAGAATCCAGGTGGGCCCATTCATGCCTGTGTATACAATCTGCAGGAGAGAATGAGCAGGGTGGAGCTCCAGGACCCAGAACGCATTCCAGACACAGATATGATCCTGAAAGAGCAGTTAGTGCTGGGACTCTGAGATGACTCCCTCTGCAGTGAAACAAAGAGGATATTTCAAGAAGAGCTGTGATAAATGAAGGGGGGTAGCTGCCTTTTGTGGACAGCCAGCCAGCCAGTTAGCTGTAAAATCCCTCTTGGGGGCTGTTCTCTACTTGCTTTACCTATAAGGGGTTAAAAGTCCCCCGGGTAAAGGAAAGGAAGTGGGCACCTGACCAAAAGAGCCAATGGGACTTCTTAAAATGGGGAAAGAAACTTTGCTTTGGTCTGTCCTTCTCTCTGGGCTGCAGGAACAGGGAGCAGCAATGCTATAAGCAGGAATGTTGTGTAAGGTTTGAACCAGGTATGAAAAATTATCTTCCATACCTAAAAGGAATCATTGGGACAGGGAATGTTTAGATAGATGTGATCAGGTTTATTTCTTTATTTTGGCTTGTGGACTCCTTTGTGCTAACTCCAGATGCCTTTGTTTGCTTGTAACCTTTAAGCTGAACCCCCAAGAAAGCTAGTTTGGGTGCTTGAATTTTGGAATTGCTCTTTTAAAATCTAGCAAAAGCCTAACTTCCAGATATAGTTTCTTCCTTTTTGTTTTTAATTTACCTTTTTTAAGAACAGAATTGGATTTTTGGTGTCATAAAAGGTTTGAGCACATGTTGGTTAATTAACTGGTGGCAGCAGATAATTTCCTTTCTTTTCTTTCTGAGCTCTTCCCCAGAGGGGGAGTGAAAGGGCTTGAGGGTACTCCACGGGGAGGAATTCCCAAATGCGCCTTCCTGGGTTCAAGGGGGTGTTTCTTTTTGGATTGGGTGGTGGCAGCATTTACCAAACCAAGGTCAAAGAGAAGCTGTAACCTTGGAAGTTTTAATACAAGCCTGGAATGGCCAGCATTAATTTTTAGAATCCTTGTGGGCCCCCACCTTCTGCACTCAAAGTGCCAGAGTGGGGATTCTGCCTTAACAGGAGCCCAGTAAGAAGTTCCATGAACTCGTGCAAGCTGCCATGACGAGGTCTCAAGAAGAAGTTCCTGTGGCAGAGAGGGGCAGTAGGGGTGGGGAGAAGTGTTGGGTGGTCACATGTGTGGGATTTGGGGCAGAGTAGAGGCAGGGATGCCTGTTGCCCCACATTTTCCCCTCCTGTGTGGGTGCCAGGATCTGTGGTCCGGGCTTGGGGCTAAGACCCCACTTCTTAAGCAGATGCGCTGCATGATACGTGCGTGTAGGAGGCAAACCAGGGACATTCTGCACATGCACAGCCAGTGTCTGCAGTGAGTGCGGTGCATTGCTAACTGTCAGGACAAGCTGTATGTGAATAACCCACCTGTCCCTGTGCCCCCCCCCCCCCCCGACCTCCCATGTGTTTGGGTTGCAGGGCAATGATACCCCCAGCCCGCCTGTGTACTCTGGTGGGAAACACCTAGTGGATGGGCATCGCTCTTCCCTCCCTCAGTCATTTGCCAGGATGCTGCCCCCTTATGATTCTGTGCTCACTCTTTTGTGGGGAGCAGGGCAGAACTGAGGCAAGGGCTCTTTTCTCCCCCATCACAGGTGGGCAAGTCTCAGCGATTGGGTTCCGTAGCAGATGAGGTCTCTGAAGCCCTAGGGGGTGGAGGGGCCGATGGGGTTTAATCACCATGGCACAGCCTCTGGCAGGGGTTGGGCTGCTGGGCCAGGAACAAGAAACCACAAATAACCCCCCCCCCCCCCCGACCTGTTCTGCTTGGTCCATCTTGGCTTTCAGATCGGCTGGAGAGTCTGGAGCAGGGCGGGGACCAGGGCCAGGACCTCCGCCCCGGCTTGGCTTGGCAGCTGCTGAATTGGACCCAGACAGATAAAGAGCTGACCCCAGCCCAACACCTGCAGCAGCATCTGTAGCCTGAGTGTCGCTGAGAGAGACAATGGAGCCAACAACTGGACCTGCTGAGAGTGAAGTGCCGCTGCAGGAGAGAGTTAACGGCAATGGACACCTGAAGACTGGAGGGAAGCCAGGTAATGGGGCGTCGCTGCCTGGGAACAGGCTGGAGAGAGACCCTGAGGCTGCCCCACATGGGGCCATGTTCTCAGTGGAAGCAGCCACTGCCCAGCAACCCCCCATCTGTGGGCAGCAGGGACTGGATCTCCCCGAGGGGCTCTCAGGGCACCGATCCCGGCTCACAGCTGCTGTCGTGTGCACACAGCGGTGGCCGTGGGGCTGTGCAGGGGCCTTTTGGGCTGGGTGCGTCAGATCTGCTTTGACAGCCCCGGCCGGGTTCCTTCTTCCCCCTTCTGCTGTGTGTGGCCAGTGCTGGTCCTTGTCTCTGTGCCCCTGATCTCACCAGGCCCCGTGACAGCCTGGCTGGGAGTGCCAGGGAGGGCACTGGGCTGAGGGGAAGGAGGGACTGTTCTGCCAGCCCCAGCCTGACCCTCCAGGCTCCTCTCCCAGAGCGTCTGACAGGTGGCGCCATTGACAGAACAGGGCATGTTCTAGGGCAGGCCTGCACAACATGTGGCCTGTGGGGGGTGAGTAGGCGGGCATTGGCGGGGGGGGGTGGGGGGCAGGTGAGCCGGTGTTGGGGGAGTGGGGCTGAGAAGACGAGCTGCGAGTTGGTGGCTGACCTGTTCTACTGATCTGGTCTGGCTCCCATCCCCTCTCCAAGCGTTGCAGCTGTCTGGAGGTGCTGCCTTCCACGCCTTCCTCAGTCCCACCTCGTTCATTCAACAGGACAATTGATTACGAAGTGGGGGGAAGATCTTATTCTACTTCTAGCAAAAAGACATTTTTCTTTTACCTTAATTATACTGCCTTAGGGGCCCCCTATAACATATTACCAAGGTTCAATACTGCTGTTTTGGTGGAGCAGCGCTGGGGAAGGAGGGTTTGTTTCTGCGGGGCCGACAGCGCTGGGAGCGGGAGTATTTCGGGGTGGCTGGGTGTCGCTGGGGGGGATGTTGTGTTTCGGGAGGGCTTGGCACAGAGGGGGGGCGGTGGGGGTTGGCCCTCAGCTGTTTTCTTTGGAGTAATATGGCCCTCACTGCTTTACGAGTTGTGTAGGCCTGTTCTAGGGCAGCTCTAGCCCTGGTGCTGTCGGTGAGACGTGTCCTCGTGGCCCGGCCTGACGGGTCTTTGTGTTTCAGAACCTCATTGTAACTACAGGAGATGTAATTACTACCATAAATGTACAGTTGTGCTCGCAGTTGCCCTTCCAGTTGTGTCCTTATGTCTCATCATCACTGTTATTGACCTGGCAGGTGAGTTCTCAGCCCTCCCTCCCTCCCACCCCCCTCTCTGAGCATCCCATTCCCCCTGGAGTCACCACAGTCACAGTCTCTCCTCCCGGCCTGTCTGGCTTCTGCCCCTGGGACAGAGGATTCCGGGGGGATGTTCCTCCATGACCCTCCTCCTGCTCCCCCCAGACCCCGGCACCTGGGCACTCTCTCTGTGTCGGACGATCTGACTGACATTAGCTCCCCCCAGCCCAGCTCTGAGCACTTTGGGCCCGAGTCACTGTTGCCGGGCCCCAGGCACAGTCGCTGGTACCCCCGTGCAGAGTGGGGGTGACTGACAGGAGAAGGTGCAGGGCAGCGATGAGCTGGGCCCTCTGCCTGCAGCGTGTCGCCCTGAGGTACCGGCCTGGCCTTCCTGCATCCCCGGGTCGTGCCCAGGGCCGGGCTGGCAGGTGCTGGCATGTCACTGAAATGAGCTGTAGAATGCAGCAAAGACCCTCTCTGCATGTCCCTGCCCATCCCCTGCTCTAACACTGAGGTTGGGCCTGGTTCAATGTGCTTTGAAGCATGAGCTGTTTGTCAGCTCCATCCCTATTGAACGTGAACCCGAGACAGCAGCCCAGTGAGACGGGGTCAAGTAACCTCTTTCGGGGGCTGGATTCCCAGCATCTGCCAGGGGAGTGTCAGAAGCCTGGGGTGCCGGGGATCATTTCTCCCCATAGACTGGCAGGTCCCCTCTTACGACATTTGTTATGTTCCCATTTTCAGTGTTGCTGTCTAGGCGTCCTCCAGCTGCCCTGGGCCCCTGCTGCCCGGACGGCTGGGTCGGATACCGAGGGAAATGCTACTATTTCTCAGAGGCCGAAGGGAACTGGAACAACAGCCAGAGCAACTGCTCCTCCCTTGGTGCCTCCCTGGCTGGGATCGACACCCTGCAGGACCTGGTGAGAGAATCTCATTGCAATGGCCTGGTCTTGGCTCAGCGCTGGCTGCTGCAGTACGACCTGGGCTGTGCTCCTGTGGGGTGAGGAGCAGCTCTGAGCCCTCTCGTGCTGGGAGGACGGAGTGAATGGACTTCCAGCCACTGAATGCCAGGCCTGGTTGGACCTGTGGCTCTAGTGTCAGTCTGTGACCGTGGGGATCATCCCCTGTCAGCCTTCCCAATAGGCCACTGTCCCTCTCTAGGGCTGGGCTGGCTCAGGTGTCTCCTGGGCTGCATGGGACTGGAGAGGGGGGTCGAGATCCCAGCTCAACTTGAAGAGCCAGTGCTCCAGGGCAGCCAGCTGAGGATGGGGGAGGCTCCTGTCAGCCCTGGCCCCTTCTGACTTGGGGGGGGGGGCTCTTCTCTCATCCCTGGCCCCTCCCAGCATCCCTTATTGAGATCAGCTGGGCTCTTTCCTTCCTCTTCCCCTGCGATGGTGAGGGGAGCTCAGCTGCTCTGTAAGGAGAGGCTTTCACACAGAACGTGGCCTTGCCCTCCCCTCCCCTCCCCCCGCCTGCCATGCAGCTTAGACCCAGCAGCACCCAAGAGCTGCCCCAGCCCAGGGCATATTGGGGTGAGGGGGAGCTGGGTTTGGGCTGGGAGGGTTAATACTGAATTACCCAGAGCTGGGCAAGAGGGAAGAGAAAATCCCCAGCCACCCCCTGGAAACACTCAGAGCCCTTCTGTGTCCATCTGGGATTCCCTGCCCAGAGCCTGGGGGAGCAGCAGGGTCGGGGCTCTGACACCACCTCTCCCTTCGCTGTTTTTAGGCTTTCCTGCTGCGCTATAAAGGCAAACCCCACCACTGGATCGGCCTCCGGAGGGACCCGGGGCAGCCCTGGAAATGGGTCAATGGCACCGAATTCAACCACCTGTGAGTCTTTTTGACCCAGCTCTTCTGTGCGGCGTTACTGCTGCTCCTTATGCTGCTACTCACCTGGAATCTCCCCCTGGGGAAGACTGGGTGGGTTGGGCCTACAGGGGCCCATCCAGACCCAGCTGCATGTGCGGGGGGAGCAGGAACTGGGGTTAAAATATCCCCCCCCTCCCCGGCATAAATGCTCCATGGAGGCCAGTTGATCTTAGAACCTCTCCTGGCCCTGCCACCCACTGCCCCCCCACTGGGGGTGGGGCCTGTGGCTGGTGCAGGAGGGGGAATCGTGAGGGGCTGTGAGTGCAGCAGCTCCCTGCACTGTGCAAGTGTCTCCCCTGGTCTGTGACTGACGGGAAACACCCAACTCCTACCTGACACCAGCTCCCTGGTTTCTGTCTTGCAGGTTTGTGATAACAGCAGATGGTGACTGCGCGTATCTGAATGATGAGAATAGGGTCAGCACCTTGCGATGCACCAGTGAGAGACACTGGATCTGCAGCAAACCTGATGCGTTTACAGAGGCAAAGGAGGCGGCAGTGGAAGGGGGCTCATAACAATAGTCTATCAAAATTAGCCCTGGAAAAGCCTGTTCACTCCCTTCCAGGAGCTCATTGGGTTGGAAGTGGCAGGGAGGGGGTAGGTGTGACACTGGCAGACCAGGTACCAGCTCATGCCAAAGTTCCCATGTCTCAGTAAGACACTGACAAATACTCAGCTGGGGTCAGGCTGGCTCACCTGTGTGTTAAAATAGGTATTAGCATTATATCACTGAGACTTGCACTGTTTCAATATTGTAACTTCTGTTTACTGTGCAATCCACTACACTTGTCTATATTGTAACTTCTGTTCACTGTTTGCCATATTGTAATTCAAATCCCATTTTAAAACGCTCACTCCATTTTGTAAAAGCTTCCTCCAATCTTCCTTTTTGCAAACCCTGCTGTAATCTTATTAGTTTTGGTTAGATGTGTGACTGAGGTACGTATGGATGATGGAATCAACCTCCAGCTCCAGCCTGTCCTGATGAAATAGAGTTCAAGCCCCACCTGCTGAAGATGCAGACAAGAGCCCTAACAAAGTGAAAAGAGTCCACCCTAAGAAGAAAAGAACAAAGGTCCAATAGAAGGATGATCAAAGCCAGGTCCCAGGCTGAAAGTCACACCTGCATTTGATGGGTGATCAATCACCAAACCCAGAGGCAGCCTGACACAGCAAGACCTATAGACTCTGGATTCAAACTCAAGCCTACAAAAAGGATGGGTGAGATGAAAGACTTTGGAGGGTAACATTCTGCTGCCAACATGGAAGGGCATCGGTGCAGGCCCAACAGAGACCCAGCTCGTCCTTGTGCCTGGCTTTCCTGGCCAGTTACCGCCACAAGCTACAAACTCCAAGCTATGTTCAGGACTGGTAACTATACGGCAGCTACAGAACATCCAATGGGAGGGGTGGGTGGGTAGGTATTAGGTATAATGTGTGTATAAGAATTAAAATATTAGTTATTTATCATAAATCAAATGATCATAATAAATCTGTCTTGCCCCCTGAAAAGATCCTTTGTAGTTTTGTCTGTACAACATCTGAGACAAACTGACAGCCCGCAGGTCTCTTGAAAGAAGGGTCACAGCCAGCCTGGCTGTAAAGTGCTGCAAGAATTTCAGGTGACCAGGACTTAGACAGGAGACTCGCTTGGTAAATAAGTCCAGGCTCTAGAACATGTCATGACCATTTTATATGTAACCGTTTGTTTCCAACACTTCTGCTTGACTCTCGGCTTTGTCGAACTGAGGCGTGATTCCACTATGAGCATAGGTCAGCGCTGTGTGTTAAGCGGAGCAGTGATCTGAATTGGAACTGGTAAGTGTGTGTGAAGGTGGGAGGGGCCAGGGGAGTGTTACTGGTTCTCTGGAAGCAGCAGCTCTGTGACTACTGCCAGTGTCTGGGGACTGCCCTCAAGCCCTCTGAGCATCTGAGGGGCATATTGCTAACTGCAAACCCAGCAGCGAGCGTGTGTGGCCAGTGGAGTTGGGGAGCTGACCCCCAGCAGGCACAGACAAGGCTCCCTCAGGCAAAGAGCAGGTGCTGGTGAGGTGCCTCCCAGCCCTGGGTACCCCGGGAAGCAGCCCAGGGTAGTAACTACTGCAGGTTTGGGGCAGTTATAAATTACACCCCAAGGCCCCAGCCCAGTGAGAAGGACCGAGGGGAGGGACTGTGACTGCGAGGGGCACCTGAGTCCCAGCACCTCCCGGGGCTCTGCTCTGCCCCCGGCTTAGAGCTCTGCCTAAAGCCACAATCCCGCCCCGTGAGACTAAACCCAGGATGCTGCACATTACAGAGACACAAATGTGGATCCTCAGACCCAACTGTTTATATCACGGCAGCTTCTTTCTGGCAGATCCATCTGAACACAGCACCACACGTCTCAGCCTGAATCCGGCTGCCTCTTATCCAGCCACAGCTGTTCCCTTCAGCAGAGCCTGAGACTTGGAAGCTGCAGAATTAGAGAGTCAGTGTCATTGTGGTTCTCTTTAACAAGGAAAGGCCCATAGGGGGAAGAAAGATAACACCTCTCTCTAATGAGAAGCTTGGCTCTGGTGTTGTCCTTCATCTTTGTAACTTTCCTACAGAGCTTCAGGTGAGAAGGCAGCCCAGGAGGTGAGCTGAGCTAGGGGGTCTCTGGCAAGGAATAAACTAGGCTGAAACTCATGGGTCAGTGACCTGGTGCTTTTTTGTTGGAAGTGGCTGTAGGAATATTAAAGAAGGTTTATATTAGATATGGTTTTTGTGTGTGTGTGTGTGTGTGTGTATATATATATATATATATATATATATATATATATATATATATATATATATATATATATATATATATAAATGATTTATTGTTAGAAATAATTTTTTGAGACTTTACAATTAAAAGGTTTACGTTAGAAATAAATGTGATTCCCAAGATTTAGCCTCTAACCTGCAAGCCACCAGCTGTGTCTGTGTGAAGCCTGCTCAAAGAGATACTTTGTATAAAACTTGTTAAACGTCAATTGACTCTAAGTGCCTGTTCTCTAAGTGAAACTTTGTAGTGGCTACTTTACTTTGTAACGGCAGCTGTAAGCTGTTAATTGACTCAGCACACGAGCTGTCAATTGACCCTATGCCTCAGGCAAAACTGTATAATTACTACTTTGTAACCACCGCCCATAAGCCAAAACAGTGGCTATTATAGTATATAAATAAAGACCCCCCAACCTCTGTAAATTCATTTTCATCTCACTTTATTTTTTTTAATGTTAAAAGACAGGGAGTCTCACATAAATTGGTAACATCCCAAAAGGTAAAGAGACAGTGAAATAGATGTGATTAAGATAAAGAGTGTATGTGAATGAGTGCCTAGTTTAAATAATGAATGAATGGTTAGGGAGTTACCAGCCTGAAGAATTCAGTGTCGGGCCGAAGAAGGTGTCAAGTGGAATCAACCAGATGACCCCGGGCGGGCGAACTGGAATCCACCCCAGCACCTCAAAGTAAGAAAAAAACACACATCTGACAGCATGGAGCCAGCCACCTGCTGATTGATTTAGCAACAGCAGAATGAAGCAACTTTCATGGACTGACATAAGAATAAATTCCTATAAAACTGGACTCTGAAGACTAAGGACTTTGAGTCTACGGTTCTGCTGCCAGCCTCCAGGAGCATCAGGTGCACCTGACCCGGACTCGGCTCCACTCTTGTGTACAAGATACCTGGCCAGTATTCTGTCACAAGCAACTTTAGGCTGGTAACTATAATATCTATACAGAACTTGTATGAATGATTGTGTGAATGGAGATATCATAGGAATAAGTAGCCAAACAACATTGTTTTCTGTTATCTTTTGTTTTGTTATGGTATTTACAATAAATGTGAAATGTCTTGTCCCCTTTAATAAGATCCTGCTAGTTTTTTTTATTGGTATAACATTTTGGTGGAGAACAGCGAAAGGGGGATTATTGGTATTTTTGCCTCACTTATTGTAAACCAATCTGTGTGCACACAACCGGCTCTACAGAGCACAGTTCTATTCTTGGTTAACCAAAACCTGCTGGCCTCTGGATAGGTAGCAGGAAAAGAAAAATCAGGGGCAACAAGAGGGTCTCAGGGACCAGACAGTGCTGCTTGCTGAACAAAATTAAAAATGTTTAAGAAAAGGCAAGGGAAAACAGTCTCAGAGGAAGAAATGAAGTCAAAAGTAGCTTCTACTTCACCTTTTATTAAAGAGACAACACCTTTTCAACAAATCCTTCAAAGATATAGGCACAGTCCTTGGACTGAAGAAGCCCTTGCAGATATTTGCACCATTTCGGACCTAGAGGATAGATTGGCCCAATATGCAAACCCCTAACTGCGGCAAAAAGAGACACCGCAGGAATCTGGCTGCTATGGGAGGCTTGTAATAACAGCTACCTCCGCCTAACAGCCTTTAAAGAGGAGAAAATATTTTTAACAGAAAAAATATCCCAATTAGGAAAAGGGGTGGAAAATTGGAAAGTGATGGCAACAAATTCTCACAACCAAATGGAAATAATAAAACAAGCGTTACAGGAAAGTAAAAGTAAAGAACGATTCCTGACAGACCAAATTACAGCCCTCACAGAATTAGAAAAAGAAAATCAGGCTTTGATCAAAAAAAACCAAATCCTACAGGGCATGGTTAAGAAATTAATATTAGAACAGGGCAAAGCCTCGGGAAGCCATACCCACTGCGATTCTATTAAGCA
This sequence comes from Mauremys reevesii, assembly GCF_016161935.1. Classification (NCBI taxonomy): domain Eukaryota; kingdom Metazoa; phylum Chordata; order Testudines; family Geoemydidae; genus Mauremys; species Mauremys reevesii. The sequence goes on from NW_024100856.1 coordinate 363,027, forward strand.
GTTGAAACACAAATTCGGTTTTGCGACCCGCCAAGTAGCGGCTGTCACATTAGGAGAATGGAACCCAACCGAATGTAAAATACAATCGGATTGGGACACATATTTGGGACCCCCGGGAAATTGGACAGAGAGATATCTGGCATGACCCACAAGAGGGTCTTGTAGCTCCGGTGGCAGCTATAGAACGGCGCACTGTGACCACCCCAGTAGACAGTGGGGGGAATCAACAGGTAACTATCATTCCAGCATCAGCCTCAGACTTAAAAGCAATGGCTGATCATTTGGGAACACTAAATAGAGAAACCTTCTCCCGATGGTGTACCAATGCCATCCTGTTGGCAGGGAGAGAAGCACTCAACACTCAGGAAATTTATTGCCTCATGGGCATATGTGCGGCACCAGAAATACGAGCAGCCCTGGACCGCATAAGAATTGGTGCTGATGATAGTGGGCTAGCCCTAATGGCCACCTTTGGAGAACAGACAGGCAGGTGCAATTTTATTGCTCAAGCCGTGGCTTCTACTCAGGACACTAATGAAGATCCTGAAAATTCTCTCACCTGGTGGGCCCTAATGCAGATTATTAGGATTTAGATTTAATCCCCTTCTCCGTACCATCTCTCAGGGACTGCGCTGCCTCACTACTTCCCTATTATTCAGGCAAGCTTGCCGTTTGGCAGGACGGGCACCCTGCCACCTTAAGAGAATTAAAAGGGATGGTACAACAAATAACTACCCACGCCAGACCCAAACCCAATATTAAAAAGGAAAGGGTGGCGTATGTGGCGGCAATGGAGCCAACAGTCACCTATTCAAATGAAAGTGGGACAAAGGGATTTGCAGGATCCTGTGGAGGGCACTCAAAAGTTAAATTCAGGGGAAGGGGGAATAACCAGTCTAGGGGTCGGCTATATCCAGACCTTCAAAGATCTCAGTCAGCCGAAAGCAGTAATCAGCTGGAAAAACCCGGTGTTGATGTGCACCGCATGACATGGAGGCTATTATTACAGATGGGAGGAGATAGACAAAAATGGGATAAGGCCCCCTTGGCTGATATTATGACTGAGATTCTTAGATTGCAGGACCAGCGAGGAGTCGTATCAGAGGTAACCACCCCACGTGCTCCTTTAGATTATCAGGAATACTCCTAGGGAAGCCCACTGGACGTGGAACCCCCACTTGGCATAGGAGCCCAACAGTGGAGGTTTATAGGAGAATTAACCTGGGATCCAGGAGGAAGACCCTATATCTACATCCAGCAGGGAAATCAAGCTCCTATGATGGCTCTAATTGATACTGGAGCTTCTGTCTCTCTAATTAAAACCGCTCCTCTGGCAGGAACAAAAGGGCAAAATATGATATTACACTCATTTCAGGGAAAACCCAGCACCGGACAAGAAGGGGTGCAGGTACCATTCTCTGTACAAGGATTCCACACCACTGGGAATCTGATTCAAACAAAACATATGACAGATGCCGTGATCCTGGGCACGGACTGGTTGTTCAAAAATAACATTATTATTGATCTCCCCAGAAGCACTCTATGGAGACTGGAAACCCTCCCCCCTTATCGCCCTACAGCAACCCGTGATAAGTTTGTCAGTAACAGAAGTGATAAACTAGTTGCTGTGCTCACGGCAGAACAACAGGAGAAGTGGCGTCTTAAATTCCCCACGGTCTGGACCCAGAAGAAAACAGATTGTGGTAGAATTAACTCTTGTGTTAAAATTGTAGGTGAACTGGTGTCCCCACAGAAGCAATATCGGTATCCCAGGGAAGCAGAGACACAGCTCGTCCAAATCATTCAGGACCTGGAAGAGCAGGGAGTAATTAGAAAAACTAACTCCCCTTATAACTCCCCTGTCTGACCAGTCATGAAGGCAGATGGGCAATCCTGGAGACTAACCATTGACTATAGGAGAATCAACAAAGGAAGAATCCGAAGAAGTGGGTATTCACCCACGAAAGCTCATGCTGCAAAACGTCTGTTAGTCTATAAGGTGCCACAGGATTCTTTGCTGCTTTTACAGAACCAGACTAACACGGCTACCCCTCTGATACTCAACAAAGGAAGTATACCCTGGCCCCCATCGTGGCAGATGTGACACAGGTCATCCAAAAGGTGCAAGCCACCTCCAGGTATTTTTCAGTTATAGATCTGGGTAACTGTTTCTTTGCCATTCCATTCCATCCTGATTCACAGGACCGGTTTGCCTTCACCATCAGAGACCAGCAGTACACATTTCAGCGCCTACCCCAAGGATTCCAAGACTCTCCAGCTATCGCCCACAAACATGTGGTAGATATGCTGGACCAGTTAAGTCCTTCTGACCGACCACTTGTCTATTCCTATGTGGATGATATTTTGGTTTTTGGCCAGCTCGAGACATAGGTGCAAAGACTTACAGAGGACGTCCTTGCACTGATCCAGGACACCGGCTTCAAGAGGAACAATTGGAAAGCCGCAGACGGGAAAGAGATAGCATATGGAGATGGATTTGTGCCTGGGTTACCTCTCATCCCAACCAGTTTAAAATCAAACATGTCAAGGCACATGGAAAAGGCTCCACAGCTGAAACAGTATGGAATAACCATGCTGATGCCATAGCCAGAGATTATGAAGGGATAGCAGCGATGACCCGAAGGCAGGAAAAGAAGGTGTTAGAAGCAGTCTGCATCCCAGGAAGAATTGAAAGGCAGGAACTGGTGAACATAGCTCATCAGTTCATGCATGAAGGAGTGGAAGGGACACTGGAAAGGTTAAAGCAAGTGGCAGAATGGAAGGGGATGAGAGATGATGTGGATACATGGGTCAAAAATTGCATACATTGTGCCAAAGATAAAGCTCGTCCTCCACACCAGCTTCAGATGCTACATCAAAGAAGGCTGGGACCCTGGCATAGAATCCAAATTGACTTCATTGATAAATTGCCAAGGAGTGAAGAAGGATTTCAATATCTACTTGTAATCAGAGATTCCTTTTCAGGTTGAGTGGAAGCTTTCCCTACTAGAAACAATAGTGCCTGCACAGCTGCTAAGAAACTATTCTCCGAAGTAGTTTGCAAATACGGGACTCCTGAGATTATTTACTCAGACAACAGAGGATCCTTTGTGGGAGACATATTTACTCTACTACTTAAAGCATTAGGAGTTTCACACAAACTCCATGTCCCATACAGACTGCAGTCTTCTGGACAACTAGAGAGAATGAACCGCACTATTAAAGAAGCCCTTAGGAAAGTTGTAGACAACACCGGTAAGAACTGGCCGGAAAAACTGCCGCTAATATTAGCAGCCATTGGCAGCAGTAGCAGGCTGAGAACTAAAATCCAGCCATACCAGATCCTCTTTGGACAGGCAATGAGGTTAGTCATCAACCCAGAACAAGCAGCAGAACCAGAGACTACAACTCACGAGCACTGGCAGTGGTTAAAACAGTTGCAGGAAGACAAAGCCACCCTGCAGCATAGAATAAGTCAAGCCATTGAGCTCATGAATACAAAAATGGATCAAAATAAAAACGGGGATTCCCTACTGTGGGAACCAGGGGATCAGGGCAAAAGGGATCACACACATGAGTTGAAATGGACCGGTCCCTACTCCATAGTGGACCGCTTCAGCCCTCTCATCTACTGCATAGACAAAAATGGTAAATTTAAGTGGGTCCATGTTTCACAAATGAAGTTGTTTGCATAAACTAATTTTATTCTGTTAACTATATTTCCAGATACAACACCTCCCGTGGACGCGGTGTATTTTCGTTCCTGCAGGACTATCAGACGCGAAATGCGGCTGCTGAGACTGCCAGTTCTAACCTTATCTCCGCTTTTCTTAAAAGGACAGTAAAAGATCAGACGGAACGATGCCTCGCACAAAATGGGACACAGAGCCACAACAGTTCTTGGTCTGGATCACAACATTGGCCCTGATCTCGATGATAAAGACACAACCTGTCCCCAAAGGAAAAATGCACAAATCTCCACCAATCCCTAACAATGATAGCCATGATTCAACACATGGATCGATTTAAAAACTAATTTAACAATAACACCTGTAGGGGAAACTCATGTATATGTTGGGGATGGAGAACTGGGACTGCAAGCAAACATCTCAGTCCCCATAGGACGGGAAAAACATTGAATGGTAGGGGTACGCACGGAAGGATATGCAGGAGATACCACGATGCTTTCAGACTACCCCTCACTCCCTTATATATGGGACGGGTTCATGTAATCAGGGACCCTTGTAACAGTAATTGTAGTTTACTGCCTAGACCATGCACATACGATACCATTCCCTGATGGAGGTGACTGGAAATGGGAGAAAGAACATATGTTTATAAAAGCCACCCCATTACCAATGACAAAACCAGCCTTATTTAAAATTCAGACTTCTCCCGTGAAAGTCTTGGTGAGCCCCCTGCTGGTAGAAGTAAACATTGACATGGACTGGACAAGATAAAATGTCTCAAAAGCAGAACCAAAGTGCAAGCCTTTTTCCCTCCCTATACTACAAGCCTGGATAAGGACACAGAAACTGTCCCCCCCCCAAATGCACCACATCCCAGAACTAAAAGAGATATTATGGACACTATGCTAGGTGGATTTGGAGCAGGAGCGGGACTTGCGGACTCAGTGGACTTGGAAACTATTAAGAACAAATTAAGCTCCCTGGCCCAACCAGAGGACAGCCTTATACAAAAACAAGTACACGCGAATGTAGACTTAGTCCAAATTGGCCTGGGTAACCTAAAAGCCAAATGGAATCTATGGCAATGGCTGAATACTACCACCTGGTTACTCCATAAGAAAAATCTACAAATTGGAAACCACACGGCTATAGCTATGGGATGCACTGAAATGCAGATACTTGCCCTATCCACTTTGGAACATGAAAGGTTTGGGGTAATTTCGGGTAATATTAAGGTTTTCATGCATTTGTTAAACCAAAGGAAAAGATCTCTGTTCAATACTTACCAATATGACTGGATGCAGTATGTTTCCAGCACTGTAAAAGCCCACTTGTTAATTGGGGAAATAATTGTAAAAATAGCACATCAACAGTCTCTGGAGGCAAAGGTGTGGAAGGTTAGCCCACTCCCCATATTACACATGGGATCATTCCGGCTGCCTCGGACCTCGAGCCAGTGGGCGGGAGAAAAAGGAAAACTATTGGACACTAGAGGTTGTACACAATGGACTCCTCAAAAGTGGGTATGCCTCACCTTACCTGTCGCCCCAGAGCCTTGTAGTAAAGATGTTTCATTGGGATCACGTATGTGGGATGAATTGGATAATGACACCAGGGTATTATACAATGGACAATGTGTATGTATCCACTCGTGGGAGGAAGTATTTTGGGAGGATGGGAGTGTTAGCAGCCCCCCCAGTAGATGAATGTAAATGTAATGTTAGTACTGTTTTTACTAAAAATCACACTTACTATTTACCTCGGCCAAAAAAGTCTCAGCTAACACTAACAGCTGAGCTGGCCGAGTTCTCAATTGACCTCGGAATTAAAGGGCAAGATCTTACTGATAGCCTAATTAAAAGCAAAGAAGTGACCAAATTTTTAGAACAGACAAATAACCAAGTAGGAAATCAGACTATTCATATTATACATGCCAACAGGGACATGTTAAGGATTGCCACTGCAGAGAAACAAATAACTTATCACTGGTATGATATATTCTCTGGATGGTCCCCAGTCACTAGTGGCATCCTATCAGTAATGCTACATCCCTTGATAGTTGTCTTAGTATTGAATGGTATTTGTATTATTGGAATGTTTAGCATGTGCTTTTGGATAAAAAGAATGTACAATAGATTGGAATCACAAACCCATGTTGCCTCACAGTACCTTCTTTTAAACGGGTTACATAAAAAGTGACACTAACGAGTATATGTATATCATAGTGTCAAAAGGGGGATTATGTAGGAATATTAAAGAAGGTTTATATTAGACATGGTTTAACATAAACATATATATATATATATATATATATATATATATATATATATATAATGTCTATATATGTTGCTCCTCATCTCTGCTGCAACCTGCGCCGTCTTTCCTGACTCGTACATGGTCCTCACGTTCCATGTGCCGATGGTAATCCTCCTGGCTGCAAGAAGGGTGATCGGCTTAGTGGCTTCCTCGCGGCTTTCACCACCCAGCGTCATGCATCTTCGAGTTGAAGACCCTTCTTTTTCTAGGCTAAAAGTCTCTGTTAACTCTATTGTTGGCGTTTCTGTAGCAAGCTGATTTTTACAGGGTGGAGTTGCTAGCCCCACGCCCAACCCTCCTCCTTTACCCTGACTTGGGACAGGCAGATGGCCCCAAAGGACCTCTCTGGTGGAGTTAATGTCTATAATGTCTATATATACCATGTCTATATATATGAAAAATGATTTAGTTAGAAATGATTTTTTGAGACTTTACAATTAAAAGGTTTACATTAAAAATAAATGTGATTCTCAAGATTTACCCACTAACCTGCAAGCCACCAGCTGTATCTGTGTGAAGCCTGCTCAAAGAGATACTTTGTATAAAACTTGTTAAACGTCAATTGACTCTAAGTGCCTGTTCTCTAAGTGAAACTTTGTAGTTGCTACTAAGCTGCTAAATGGTTAATTGACTCAGGGCATGAGCCATCAATTGACCCTGTAAGCTGCTAATTGGTTAATTGACTCAGCACGGGAGCTGTCAATTGACCCTGTGCCTCAGGCAAAACTGTGTAATTACTACTTTGTAACCACCGAGGTAAACCAAAACAGTGGCTATTATAGTGTATAAATAGAGACCCCCACCCTCTGTAAATTCATTTTCATCTCACTTTAGTTTTTTTTAATGTTAAGACGGGGAGTCTCACATAAATTGGTAACACCCAGAAAGGTAAAGAGACAGTGAAATGAATGTGATTAAGATAGGGAGTGTATGTGAATGAGTGTCTAGTTTAAATGATGAATGAATGGTTAGGGAGTTACCAGCCTGAAGAATTCAGTGTCGGCCGAAAAAGGTGTCAAGTGGAATCAACCAGATGACCCCGGAGGACGAACTGGAATCCACCCCAGCACCTCAAAGGAAGAAAAAAAACAAACATCTGACAGCATGGAGCCAGTGTCACGGAGTGTGGGGGAGTCCGGCCCTGCACCCCTCTTCCTGAACTCACAGTGACTCTCAGCCAGCCAGTAAAACAGAAGGTTTATTGAACAACCGGAACACAGGATACAGCCCAGCTTGTGTGCAGAGCCAGGACCCCTCAATCTGGCCTTTCTGGGGGTTCAGGGTGCTTGGATCCCAGCCTAGGATCCCCTGAAACCCACCTCCCAGCTCCCAAAACCGAGGAATGCCTCCACTCCCCCGTTCCCTTTTGTCTAGCTCCAGCCAGAGGTGAGACCTCCCCTCCCCCAGGCCAGGCTCATGTTACAGCTGCATACCTGTCTCTGCCTACCAAGCACACAGACAGCCCCTGCTTCATCACAGCCAGCCACCTGCTGATTGATTTAGCAACAGCAGAATGAAGCAACTCTCATGGGCTGACATAGGAATAAATTCCTATAAAACTGGACTCTGAAGAATAAGGACTTCGAGCCTACTGTTCTGCTGCCAGCCTCCAGGAGCATCAGGTGCACCTGACCCGGACTTGGCTCCACTCTTGTGTACAGGATACCTGGCCAGTATTCTGTCACAAGCAACTTTAGGCTGGTAACTATAATATCTACACAGAACTTGTATGAATGATTGTGTGAATGGAGATATATATATATAAAGTAATCATAGGAATAAGTAGCCAAACAACGTTGTTTGCTGTTATCTTTTGTTTTATTATGGTATTTACAATAAATGTGACAAATGTCTTGTCCCCTTTAATAAGATCCTGCTGGTTTTATATTGGTATAACACAGGCTGTGAAATGTAAAATTGTGCCTGCCCAGCTGCAGCAGCTCCCTGAAATGAGTGACACAAATCACACACTGAGCAGCACCAGAAAGCATCGTATGCGCTGGCTGCCCTGCTCTGTTACTAGTGCTCACACGTGGGTGTGCAGCACACTGCCCCATGAAATCTCCAGGGAAATACATGCCTAGCACATGACCTGCTCTTTGATCACCGCTGCCTCAGCTGCTAATGGCTCACACACTTACTTGTGTCCCAGCCCAAGAGGAAGGCTTAAAAACCAGCTGTGGAGTTATCGGTGCAACATGAGGAGCAAAAAAAAAAAAAAAAAAAGACTTGCACAGCACTAACTGGAGCAGTTTGAGTTGGACTTCTCTTCTCCTCCCAAAAGCCCCATGAACCCCCCCCTGCTGATGGGAGTGAGCAGGAGGGACTCTTGGCATAGGCAGCGAGTGATATGGGCTCGTGGTGCCCAGGCTCCACCAATATTGATAAAGGTGGGCCCAGCTCCACTGATATTTGGGCCCCAGGCCCTGTGCTTTGGGGGGCCCTGTGCCACGGGTTGTCAATGTGGGGCTCTCACCTTGGGGCAGCTCCCCCTGTCCCCAGAGTTGCTGCGTGCTGTGGAGAGGCCCCAGCTGCAGGGGCCAATGCCAGAGCTGCCTGGCCACACCTCCCCAACAGAGCCGGGGAGGGAGCCACAGGCAGCTTGCAGAGAGCGAGCAGCAGGAGTCATCACTGTCAGACAGAGACACACAAACACAGCTGCTGAGTTGTGGAGAAAGACAGACGGAGCTGGGGGCAGAGAAAGGAGCAGCGATGGGCACGCCAGAGATGGCATAAAATACACAGTACAGAGGGGGCTTCCTGAGGGGGCTATAGCAACCCCCCCCCCACACACACACATGCAGAGCAGACCTGGGCTGTGGCTGGCTCCATCCATCACTCCCGCCGCCCCACAGAGACCCACACAACCCTCTGTCCCCTGGAGAGACACCCAATGACCCCTGTGCTCATCACCCCTCTCCAGAGAGCCCCCCCCTTTGTGCCAGACAACTCCCCTCCCCCACTGCCTCCCCTGCTCCAGAACTTCCTACAGTCTCCACCTTTGCCTCCCCCCAGCCCATTGGCCAGGAGGCTCCTGGTCTATTGGCCAGCATGGCCAGTGGGAGCTGTACCTGAGGCAGGTGCCTGCTTGCAGATGCAGATCTGCCTGGCTGTGCCTCCACAGCACAGGGACGGGGAGCCACAGGTGAGCAAGCCCTGGTCATCATCATCACAGGCCCAGCAGTTCTCTGGATATTTAATTTCACTGAGGCAAGTAATTCACTCTGCTCTTCCTTTCCAGACAGTTCATGGCTTTTTCTGTAAGAAAATGTACAATGTCTTTGCCAAGAAGTCCAGTTATAGTTGTTTCACTTGAGAAGCATCTTTTCTGGTTGTTCATAAGCTCATTTATTTTGTTAACTCCGTTTCAGAGGCAATTTTAAAGTCATTGAATTGTATTTGTTTTTTTCCATTGGTCCAAAAGCATGTGGAAGATGTGCAGATTTTTATTTGTGTGGGCCAAACCCCTGTGTAAAAATGTAAATGTTGGCGCTAGAAAAGCTCTGCAAGGGTTAGGGTCCCTCAGGACGTTGGCCTCACGTCAGTCATTCTTCTGGGCTTTCCATTCTACTGTTCCCTCCTATAGTGACAGTCATCAGTGTCTCCACCCCCAGGGGAGAGGCAGAAGACGGGGTCAACCCTGCAGTGACTCTGCCTCTACCCTTGTTCTCTGTCCACTCCCTCTACCAGCCCCTTTGGTCTCCCTAGGATTCCCTCTCCCATTACTCCCTGTAGGTCGTCCTTCTCTGGAGCGTCTCATGAAGTAAAGTCTGTCATTACAGGTTCTTGTCTCTGTAATGGATTTAATTTTGATGTATTTATTAAGTGTTAATTAATGCACTATGGGAGTCCCCCCCTTTAGCCCTGTGTATAAATTGATCCCCTTCTTTGCATATGTTTTGCCCAAAGGGTTTTCTGCAGCCCTAGGGCAGCCAGCAATAACCCCTCTGCCTTTGCAGTGGGGGGCGTGAAGGGGACCATGAATTCCCTATTTATGTGATTTGCAAGAAGTGTTATCATTACTCAAGGTACCAAATGTGTTTAAATGATAGAAGTGCCTTGTAAAAGCCCAAAGGAAGCTTGTATTCATTTCTCATATAATCTCATATGCAGTATACACACTTTTCATTAATTATGAGATGAATTTATTATTGTTATTGTAACCCCTTTGGGGTTTAGAGAGCATGGCCCCGTTAAACCTTTTTCCCAGGGGGGAGGGGGAGAATAAGAAAAAGGAGGGAAACTCCAGCGGGCAGGGCTGGCCCTGGAGAAGGAAGCAGAGAGAACCTGCCTGAGGAGGACAGGTCCGATCGGGGACAGCCCAGGACAGGAGCCAGGAGGAGCCCTGTGCCGGGGGGAATCACCCGAGAAGGACAGGCCAGAGCTGGGCCCAGTATGATGGCTGCCCGGAGCTGCCTGGGGCTGTGAGTACTGGGGCTTGTGACTGCGTTGGGAACAAGGAGGGAGGTTGTAGCTAGTTAAGTGGGGAGGTGGTCGCTCTGTGTGGCTTTGCAGAGAGCGGCAGAAGAGGCACCGGAGGGGTTTGCTGGGGAGAGTTCACTGGCGCCGAAGACGACCAGGAGCACCCAAGACTCACCACTGGACTGGAACTTTGCTCAGGCCTCCTGAACTCTGTGCGCAGGCACATTGCTCAGTGTCTGTCCTGTCAGACTGTGCTACCACTGGGCCTGTGGGGCCTTGGTTTGGATGCAGCCCTGTTTTACTGCTCCCCCTATATTTCCCCTTGTTGTTTTTCTCCTCCCAGCCCTCTGTAAATAAATATCTCCCTTTGTTATGTCCATTGTACTTTTCCTGTGCGGGTGTGTGTTCACTCTGGGGGGTTTGGAACAGGTGCCCCTGGGGTGGAAGGGATTTCTCCTGCTGCGTTCCTGCGCGCGCTGTCTCTTGGCCAGAGCTGCCTGCAGAGCAGACTCCATCTTGGCCACGAGGGCGCTATACTTACATTATTATTAAAGTTACTGTTGTTTTTTCCCCCGTGTGGAAAAATGTGCGCTATTTTATGGGTTGAATGATTGAATGACATAATATCCCCCGCTCCCACTGTCCCAGGGCCGGCTCTAGGCACCAGCGCTCCAAGCACGTGCTTGGGGCAGCATCCTGGGGAGGGCAGCAGACGGCCCCGGTGGACCTCCCGCAGGCATGCCTGCGGGAGGTCCACCGGAGCCGCCGCCCCCTGCCCCCGCACAAATCCTAGAGCCGCCCTGCCGCCAGTCACAGCCGGGAGTCAGAGGGCTCCGGGCTGCCCGCCGCAGCGGGCAGCGCAGAGCCTTCTGATTCCCGCCACAGCTGGGATTTAAAGGCTCTGAGCTGCCTGCTGTGGGGCAGCTCAGAGCCTTCTGATTCCCGCCACGGGAGGGGGCTCGGGTCGCTCGGGGCGAGGACGGGGCTCGGGCCAGGCCGCTCGGGCGGGGGACGGGGCTCGAGCCAGGCCAGGCCGCTCGGGGGAACGGGGGCTAGGGCGGCGCTCTGTGCCGCTCGGGGGGTGGGGGCTCCGGCTGTGCCGCTCGGGAGGGGGACGGGGGCTCGGGCCGCTCGCGCCGCTCGGGGCGGGGCTAGGGCTGCTGGGGCGGGGGACGGGGCTGGCCGGGCCGCACAGCTAGGGAGGGGCAGGGCTAGGCGGCGCTCCGTGCCGCTGGGACTCGGGCCACGCGCTGCGCTGCTGGGGGGGGGGGGGCGGTGCTCTTCAGTTCTGCCTGGGGCGGCAGAAATCCTAGAGCCGGCCCTGCACTGTCCATCACTAAGTCTTGTAATTTTGTCAAGTATTTGTCACACAACATAGTGGTGCCCACCTCTGCCTTGTGCTTCAGGGGGCCTGGGGACTTAGCGGGGGACCTGGCCCCAGCCCACTCTGCTTCACCTCGCCGGCTCCTGGCATTGCTCAGGGGCGGGAGCTTTGGGGAAGAGGTGGAGGGGGGGCTGTGTGGGAAGAGGTGGGGTGGAGCAGGGGTGCTTACTGCTGTTGGTGCCAGGCACCCTGCTAACACCCCCCCTCCGGCCATCCTGGAGCCCCCATCCCCCGAAACAAAGTGCGGGGCCCAGGGTGGTTGCCTTGGTCTGTCCTATGGATGGGACGGATCCACTTGGGCACCAACCAAAATTATGCAAACCTGCCGCCCATGACTCTTGGAGGGGGTGGGGGGCACTTACTAACAGTGTGTTTGGAACGGCTGAGCAACCCCTTCCCCCTAGTGACCCTAATCCCCCTGCCTCTGGTTATCCGCCTGCTGCGCTGACCTTGCCACTGCTGCTCCCTGGCACTGAACGGGTGACGCTGTGTGCGGGCTTCCGGCGAGTTCCCCTCTCGCTGCTGTACTGGGGGGGGGGGGGGGGGCAGAAAGGTCTTTGAAAAGCGGTGACACGAGTTACAACGTTCCTGGCCGCCCCGGGCAGGGCCCACGCGCTGCACGGGCGGTCAGACACGCGGGCCGGCCCGCGGCAGGCGGCTCTGGCCCGGGCGGGGCAGGCTGCGGGCGGGCTGCGGGGAGATGTTGGGGTCGGGCTGCAAACGCATCACAACGACCGTCTCCCTCGCCCTGCGTGTGGCTGCGCCGGGCGGGCCGGGCAGCGGGTGTTGGTCTCGGGGAGGAGCGTGTTCTCTAACTCCACCTGCCTGGCCGGGTAGCGGCCGTGCCGAGCTCTGGGAGCCGGTCATATGATCCTGCCCTGGGTGGGAGGTTTGCCAAGGGGCGCGCCGGGGCTGGCGTTGCGCGGCGCTGAGTGGTGGAGCGGCTCCAGGCGGCAGACCACACCCACTGCACACACATGTTCAGCCGCACCGAGAACTAGCGGCGGAGTCTGGCCGGGAGCGCGGCTCGTTTCTCCCCGTGTCCGGTCCCCGCGGGACGCTCGGGTAAGAGGCGCTGCCGCCGCCCGGGAAGGCCGAAGGGCCGAGCGGGGCGGGCGGGCGGGCGGGCGGGCGGGGGGAGAGACAGACACGGACCGTGTGTGTATCGCGGCCGCGCGCGGAAGCCGGATGACGGGGCCGGGGGGAAAGTTTCCCCTCCGTTAACTTATGGGGCGAAGGACCGAGTCGGAGGCTCCGTTGAAAGAAGGCGGAGGTTCCCCGCCGGCCTGGGACCGAGGTAACCTGCCGGCTTAGCTAGTAGCGCGCCCCTAGCGGCAAACCGGGCATATGCTGCACATGCGCAGTTAGGGACCTGGGCGTGCGCGCTCTATGCAAATGAGCCGCCTCCCCCCCCCCCCCCGGTCCCTCCGGCACTGGCCTCTGCCCCGTGCGGATCTCTGCGCGCGCCTGTTGCTGGGGGGCTCGGCTCTGCCCCGTGGGTGCCTGTCACACGTGGGTAGAGCCCGGCGGGGGTTCTATAGCAGATCGGGTCTCTGAAGCCCTGGGGGCGCGGAGGGGCCGGATGTAGTTAAGGGGGTTTAATCATCATGGCCCCACCTCTGGCGGCAGGTTGGGCCGCTGGGCAGGGAACGAGAAACCACAAATCAACACCCCTGACCTGCCCTGCTGGGTCCGTCTCGGCTTCCAGATCGGCTGGAGAGTCGGAGCAGGGAGGGGAGCTGGGGCCGGGACCCGCCCGGCTCGGCTTTGCTGCTGAATCGGACCCAGTCACACAGTGAGGAGCTGATCCCAGCCCAGCGCCTGCGGCAGCGTCTCTAGCCTGAGTGTCGCTGAGTGTCAATGGGGCCAGGAACTGGGGATGCTGAGAGCGAAGAGCCGCTGCAGGAGGGGAACCGTAATGGTGACATTAGACACCTGGAGACTGGATGGAAGCCAGGTAATGGGGCGTCGCTGCCTGGGACCAGGCTGGAGAGAGACCCTGAGGCTGCCCCACGTGGGCCCATGTTCTCAGTGGCAGCAGCCAGTGCCCAGCAACCCCCCATCTGTGGGCAGCAGGGACTGGATCTCCCCAGGGGCTCTCAGGGCACCGATCCCGGCTCACAGCCGCTGCCTGGCGCACACAGCGGTGGCTGTGGGGCTGCGCAGGGGACAGGGCCAGCTCTAGGCACCAGCAAAACAAGCAGGTGCTTTGAGCGGCACATTCCTAGGGGTGGCATTCCAGCGCTGGCCATGCTGCCCCTAGAAATGTGCCCCCGCTGCCCCAGCTCGCCTCTGCCTGCTCCCCTGAGCGAGCCACCACCGCTCCGCTTCCTTTGCGCCTGGCAAGCCTGGCAGAGAGGGGTGAGAAGCTGAGTGGCGACATATTCAGGGGAGCAGGTGGAGCGGAGGTGAGCTTGCAGGGGGGCCGCAGGAAGCAATGGGGAAGGGGAAATGCGGCACGCCCGGGGGGAGGAGGCGGGACCGGGGATTTGGGGAAGGGGTTGGGAAGGGGTGGAGTTAGGGAGGGCACAAAAAAGGGGGAAGCCAAGATTTTTTTTGCTTGGGACCGCAAAAATCCTGGAGCCGGCCCTGATAGGGGCCTTTTGGGGTGGGTGTGTCAGACCTCCTGTGACAGCCCTGGCCCATCCCAGCCTGGTTCCTTCTCCCCCCTTCTGCTGTGTGTGGCCAGTGTGAGACCCCAGTGTGCGCGGACAGGCACACTCAGCAGTGTGGGCCCAGCCAGCGCTCAGCAGGGGGCGGGAGCTTGAGATCCTGCAACCAGAACATGAGGGTCCTTGTCTCTTTTTTTATATTTTATAATTGGAGATATACCAATCTCCTAGAACTGGAAGAGACCTTGAAAGGTCATTGAGTCCAGCCCCCTGCCTTACTAGCAGGACCAATTTTTGCCCCAGATCCCTAAGTGGCCCCCTCCAGGATTGAACTCACAACCCTGGGTTTAGCAGGCCAATGCTCAAACCACTGAGCTATCCCTCCCCTCTGTGCCCCTGAGCTCACCAGACCCCGTGACAGCCTGGCTGGGGTGCCAGGGAGGGCACTGGGCTGAGGGGAAGGAGGGGCTGTTCTGCCAGCCTCATCCTGCCTGAGCCTCTGGGCTCCTCTCCCAGAGCGTCTGACAGGAGCAATCGACAGAACGGGGCATGTTCTAGAACAGCTCCAGCCCTGGTGCCGTAAGTGAGACGTGTCCTCGCGGCCCGGCCTGACGGGTCTTTGTGTTTCAGAACCTCGTCATAACTGCAAGAGACGCACAGTCGCCCTCGCAATTGTGTTCTTAGGTCTCATCATCGCTGTTATTGTCCTGGCAGGTGAGTTCTCAGCCCTCTCTGCCCCCTCTCTGCGCATCCCATTCCCCCTGGAGCCACCACACTCACAGTCTCTTCTCCTGGCCTGTCTGGTTTCTGCCCCTGGGACAGAGGATTCCTGGGGGATGTTCCTCCACGACCCTCCTCCCGCTCCCCCCAGACCTCTGCACCTGGGCACTCTGTGTTGGACGATCTGACTGACATTCGCTCCCCCAAGCCCGTCTCTGAGCACTTAGCGCCCAAGTCACTATTGCCGGGCCCCAGGCACAGTCACTGATACCTGTGCAGAGTGGGGGTGATTGACAGGAGAAGATGCAGGGCAGCAATGATCTGGGCCCTCTGCCTGCAGTGTGTCACCATGAGGTACCAGCCTGGCCTGCCTGCATCCCCGGGTTGTGCCCAGGGCCGGGCTGGCAGGTGCTGGCGTGTCACTGAAATGAGCTGTAGAACGCAGCACAGACACCTCCATTAACGCCGTGTGAAACCCACCAATTAGTGACCTCAGCAGTGCAGGGTCCCGTAGCGCTATTGACTCCCCCGCCTGCACAGACAGCGAGTGCTAGCGCAGAGGGCGGCTGTTCATGGTGAGCGTGAGCCTGGCTGTATCTGCCAATAGTCTGGGGGGTGGGAGGGGCTGTGAGACTGTCAGGGGTGGGATTTATCTACTGCCCTAGGATCTGATCACTGGGCCCTAGGAGGGTTTAGCAGCTGGCAGAGGGGGGCGAAGCCAGGTCTCTCTGCATTAGGAATCCTTCGTGCTGATGTAACATTGATACAGTTGAATTGGTACGAACTGCTAATGTAGATGGGCTGCAATGGTGCAGAAAGGGGCTTGCCCTGGTGCCGCTCACTGCAATAAGTCACCACAGCAGGACATGCTGTTCCAGCACATCTGTGTGAGGGGTTTGCACTGATGTATCTGCCTCCTCATCCTTCCACTGGTGCCAGCTGCCCTGCTACAGATGGGCCGTGAGTCCCAGCTCCCTGCTGGACTGTCCGGCTATTGGAATGGGCAGCACTGGCTCAAACAGCGTAAGATGGGATCTGTGAGGTTGGGGTTCCCCACCCGTGGGTGCAGGGAGCCCCCAGAATGCAGTGGGGTCAGATGGTGGAGCTGGCAACAGTCAGCTCCTTGCTGTGCCCTGTCCCTCCTAGGCAGCACTGGAAGGAGCACACAGGCCTGGCTGGCAGCCTTTCTCCTGGGGGCCTGTGTATTCCCATATTCAGCACTCTGTGTAAGGTGTGAAATGTGACTTTTGCCCCACAGCTGCAGCTGCTCCCTGAAACGAGTGACTCAGATCACACACTGAGCAGGACTATAAAGCATCGTATGCACTGACTGCCCTGCTCTGTTCTGTGTGTGAGCACTAGCATGTACGGCACACAGCACCATGAAATCTCCAGGGACATGGCATGTGACCTGCTTGTTCTTTTATCATCGCTGCCTCAGCTGCTAATGTTCTCCCAAACTTGTGTGTCCCAGCCACAGGGGGAGGCTTTAAAACCAGCTGTGGAGTTACTAGTGCAACATGAGGAGCAAAATAAATGACATGCACAAAAATGGTTGGAGGTGTTTGGGTCAGACTTGTCCCCACCCCAAAAAGGAAACAACACGAGATCCCCCTGAGACTGAGAGCGAGCAGGAGTGACTCTGTTGGGGGGTGCAAATCACTCACTGACACGGTGTTTGGAATGGGTTAGCAACCCCTTCCCCATAGTGACCCTAATAACCCCGCCTCTGGTTATTCACCTACTGCACTGACCTTGCCAATAGCTCCTTGGTGTCAGTTATGGGTGGCCCCGCTGCTGCTGCTCTCTCTGGCACTGAAAGGGTTACACTGCAGGCGGAGCAGCTGGGTACTAGCTGCTGTATTCGGGGGGGAGAAATGTCTGTAGGTGAGAATTGCATCGGGTTGCAATTGGCGGGTCAGTGTAAATGGCCATTTCCTGTGACTGGAGCTCTGGCGCCACCTTGTGGCGTTTCATGTCCCTGACTGAAAGTCACTTCACTTCTCAGTTATTCACCTGCCTTTTATTGCTCTGTTGAACGTCCGACTGTTGCTCTTGTGCCGGGGATGAAATGTTCTGAGCTGTGTTAGTCCTCCCAGGCTGGGAGTGTCACAGGAATCCTTCCTGCCAGGCAAATGTATCACAACAAGTGTCTCCATCGCCCTGTGTCTGGCTGTGCTGGATGGTCCGGGGCAGCAGGTGTTCAGTCTGGTGAAGGGAAGGGAGTTTGTTCCCATCTTCATCTCAACCTGCCTCTCCTGGGGAGCCAAGCGCGGAGCGGGGTGGGGCGAGCGAGCGGCCCAGGCTAGCAGGATTCCTCAGGGTAACAGACCTGACAAACATGACTGAACTCGACCTCTTATCCAGTGTCACTCTTCTTCCTCTTGATAACTGTCCCCTCCCTCTGCAGCTCCCTGCCCAGCCCCTGCTCTAACACTCCCCTGGGCCTGGTTCTCTGCGCTCTGAAGCAGGAGCTGTTTGTCAGCTGCATCCCTAATGAACGAGACAGTGGCCCAGTGAAACCAGGGTCAGATAACCCCCCTCTGGGGCTGGATTCCCAGCATTCCCCTGGCTCCCTCACGCCCTCCCCGCAGCTGCCAGGAGAGTCTCAGAAGCCTGGGGTGCTGGGGCTCATCTCTCCCTGCAGACGGGCAGGTCCCCTCTTACACCATATGTTACTGTCTCATTTCAGTGTTGTTCTCTAAGTGTTCTTCAGCTGCTCTAGGCCCTGCGTGCCCGGACGGCTGGGTCGGGTACCGAGGGAAATGCTACTATTTCTCCGAGACTGAAGGAAACTGGACTAACAGCCAGAGACACTGCTCCTCCCTCAGTGCCTCCCTGGCTGGGATCGACAGTGAGCAGGAAATGGTGAGCGACTCTCACTGCAATGGCCTGGTCTTGGCACATCCGCTGCTGCTGGAGCAGGACCTGGGCTCTACCCCGGTGGGGTGAGGAGCAGCTCTGAGCCCTCTCGTGCTGGGAGGCCAGAGCGAATGGACTTCCAGGCCTGGCTGGATCTGAGGCTCCTCTAGTGTCAGCGTGTGACTGTGGGGATCACCAACTCTCAGGCTACCCAATAGGAGACTGTCCCTCTCTAGGGCTAGGTGGGCTCAGGTGTCTGCTGGGCTGCATGGGTCTGGAAGGGGGGACTGAGACCCAAGCTTGACTTGAAGAGCCAGTGCTCCTGGGTAGGGAAAGGGCAGCCAGCTGAGGGGGGGGAGGGGATCGTCTTAGCCCTGGCCCCTTCTGGCTGAGGTTGGGGTGGGGAGTGCGTCTTCTCTCAGTCTTGGCTCCTCCCAGCATTCCCTATTCCTTATCTCTCCCCAGGGGAGCCCAAGGTAAGATGGGGAGATGTTCACACAGAACCTGGCCTGGCATGGAGAGGTGCAGGGGGCACTTTAGACCCAGCAGCACCCAAGAGCTGCCCCAGCCCAGGGCAGATTGGGGTGAGGGGGAGCTGGGTTTGGGCTGGGAGGGTTAATACTGAATTACCCAGAGCTGGGCAAGAGAGAGGAGAAAATCCCCAGCCAGTCCCTGGAAACTCTCCGAGCCCTTCCATGTACACCTGGGATTCCGCCCCCAGAGCCTGGGGGAACAGCAGGGTCGGGGCTCTGACACCGCCTCTCCCTCTGCTGTTTTTAGGATTTCCTGCAGCGCTATCAAGGCAAACCCGACCACTGGATCGGCCTCCGGAGGGACCAAGGGCAGCCCTGGAAATGGGCCAACGGGACCAAATTCAACAACCTGTGAGTCTTTCTCCCATCTCTGTGCATTCCCTGGAGTTTGGGAGTTCAGGCTGACCCACCAGTCAGTGCTGTGCAAACAGCCAGAGAGCGCTCAGGTTCTTATGTACTCTGTGTATTAGTGATGGGTGGAAGCCAGCATCTCCTCCTGGGAGATTGGCCAAAGCCTTCAGATCTTCTCTGGCTGTACTGAGGCCCTGAATTTGTAACGAGACATCTACATTAAAGGTGCCTGATAGTCACATGTGCTGAGTGCCTGGGGCTGCCATGAGAACAGCAGAGTTGGCCCAGACGATATCCCAAGACTGATTTCAGTGGGATCTGGGTGGGATCAAATAACCAACCCCACGTGAGCCAATAGCAGGTTGAATCCTGGACCTTCAGAAGTAAAAGAACGGCAGAGCAGGTCACGCTGTGAGTGGCACTGTGTGTGAAAGAACGCATAGTCAAGTACAGTGAAAATGAATCCAACTGTATCATAACATTTCTAAGAATAGAAATTTCACACCTGAAGAACAAGAATCTAGCAGTAGGAAAATACTGCTGACCAGGATGGTGACTGATTGTGAAATTCTCAGAGATTAGAGAGGCTACAAAGATAGAAAACCCAATAATAATGGGGGATTTCAGCTATCCTCATATTGTCTGGGTGCACGTCCCCTCTTGATGGGATGCAGAGTTGTAATTTCTAGACACCATCAATGACTGCTGCTTGGAGCAGTTAGTCCTGGAACCCACAAGGGGAGAGACAGTTCTTGATTTAGTCCTCAGTGGCGCACAGGATCTGCTCCAGGTGGTGAATGTAGCTGAACTGCCCGGCAATAGTGACCATAAATTTAACATCCTTGTGGGGGGCGGAATGCCAAAGAAACCCACCACAGTAGCGCTTAACTTCAAAAAAGAGGAACTACACAAAGATTAGAAGCCAGTTAATGGAAAATTGAAAGGAACTGTCACAAGGTGAAATGCCTGCAGACTGCATGGAGACTATTTTAAAATACCATAATAGAGGCTCAAACTAAATGTATACTCCCAATTAAAAAAAGCCAGCATGGCTAAACAGCAGAATAAAAGAGGTGGTTAGAGGCAAAAAAAAATCCTTTAAAAACTATTAGGAAAGGGATAGGTAATAAGACAGAAAATATCATAATACCGCTATATAAATCCATGGCATGCCCACACCATGAATACTGTGCAGTTCTGGTCACCCCATCTCCAAAAAGCTATATTAGAACTATAAATAGTAGAAAGAAGGGCAATGAAAATGATTAGGAGTATGGAACAGCTTCCCTATGAGGAGAGATTAAAAAGACTGTTCAGCTTGGACAACAGACAACTAAGGAGGGATATGATAGTGGTCATACAATCATGACGGGTGTGGAGAAAGTAAATAAGCTAGTGTTGTTTACTCCTTCACACAACACACAAACTAGGGGTCACCCGATGACATTAATGGGCAGCAGGTTTAAATCAAACACAAGGAAGTTTTTTGTCACACAATGCACAGTCAGCCTGTGGCACTTGTTGCCAGGGGATGTTGTGAATGCCAAAAGTATAACTGGGTTCAAACAAGAATTAGATAAATTCACAGAGGATAGGTCTACCAGTTCCTATTAGACAAGATGGTCAGGGATGCGACCCCTTGGGTTGTTCAGGGTTCTCAGAACCCACAGCAGCCGTTACTTAACTGTTTCACTCCAGGCAGTGTGAGGAATAAATCATTGGGAACACCGCAATTCCAACTGATGAAAGATTAATGCAAGTAAGTGGGCTCTATCTAAAACTGCAGTTTGTTAGATTTAAGCCCACAAAGACATAACCAATGGGTTTAGAACATCCCAAATATTTACAGAAAATCTGGAAGAATATGGAGTAATTTACAGAGGTTCTCGGTGGCCAGTTGCTCACCCACCTGGAAGAAAAAGTGTCAGATAAAGTCTCTTAAGAGGGCTTCAGAGGATTGCCGCTCTACAGTACATTAGCTAGCCTTTTATAACTAACGTCTACAAAACACACAGGTCATAGTGACCCCCTACTAAATCAGCACTTTTCCTAACTTTCAATAAACTACTTATCAAGAAATAGTCCTAACAGTCTTAATCATAATAAAACTTCTATATCAGAGGCTCCCAAATTCAAGGTTTTCCGTCCACTTATTTTCTTTGTCTCCGTTGTTGACTTTTTCTCTCCCCTCCTCCCATTCTGATTAGTAGAAAATGCCAGCTAGTTTTGGCCTTGCCTCTAAAAGCCCGTTTTTCAAATTAACCCTTAACTAAGTGATGATGTATTTTATTATTAATTCATGGTGACTGAATGCACATATATGGTTGCAATTAGCTTAATCAATTTCTGGGGCACACACACCCCTCAAATCCAGGGTGTAACATGTTCTGGGTGTCCCTAAACCTCTGACTACCAGAAGCTGGGACTGGGCGACAGGGGATGGATCACTCAGTGTTTGACCTGCTCTGTTCATTCCCTGTAAAGCACCTGTCACTGGCCAGTGTCGGAGGACGGTACACTGGGCTAGATGGATGGTTGGTCTGACCCCATGTGGCCGGTCTTATGTGCTTACAGCAGAATCGCATTTTTAAAAAGAAGCCCTGTGTGGTTGGTGGGAAGCTGGAAAATGTGCCCACAGTGGGCTTAGGAAGCGGGTCAGTTGATGACCTGTTATTTGATCCCAGTCAGATATTGTCATGTGTTCCAGCAAGAATGCCGCGAGGTAGGCAGAGCCTGCAGTCTCTGTGCTGCTGGCAGTTCGCTCCAGCCCTCCCCCCGCAACACAGCCTGGCCTGATGGGCTTTGGCCTCAGAGCTGCTGTAAACTGTCCAGGGAACCCTGCACCCAGCTGTGCGGCGTTACTGCTGCTCCTCACCACGCCGACACTCACCTGGAACCTGCAGCCGGGGAAGTTTGGGTGGGTTGTTCAGATAGGTTGGGCCTGCAGGGGCCCATCCGGGAGGAGAGGAGGGAGAGAGGAGAAGGAGAAGAACTAGGGTTAAAATATCCACCTGGCATAAATGCTTCATGGAGGCCAGTTGATCTTAGAACCTCTCTTGGTCCAGCTGCCCCGCTGCCCCCTTTCTAGCTGCCCCCTTCTGCTGGGGATGGGGCCTGTGGCTGGTGCAGGAGTGGGAATCGTGAGGGGCTGTGAGTGCAGCAGCTCCCTGCACTGTGCGAGTGTCTCCCCCTGTCTGTGACTTACGGGAAGCGCCCAACTACTGCCTGACACCAGCTTTTTCTTTCAGGTTTCCGATAGGAGGAGGAGGTGACTGCGCGTATCTGAATGAGCTGGGTGGGGTCAGCAGCTTGCGATGCACCAGTGAGAGACACTGGATCTGCACCAAACCTGATGCATTTACACAAGCACAGGAGGCTGCCGCGGAAGGGGACTCGTAAGAAGAGTATTGTAGAATTAGTCTTGGAAAAGCCGGACTGATCTCTTTACAATATCACATCTGACCAGTTCCGGAATATCAGGAAATGTTCTGCGCATCACTGGGCAGAACACTGTTGATTCAAGTGAAAACCGGAAAAGCCATTTGCACATCTTGATCTCCTGCCACCTATTTTTTTCTGCCAGTGAAACTGCTCAAATCAGCCTTTCCAACTTACCTCAGCTGGACCAGGGACTCTGCTTAATTGAGGAAAAATCCACAAGTACTGATGCCAGCTTCTGCTTTCACTGTCCTAACATTCCGCCACAGAAACTCTTTACTATAGAAAATTATCTATGGAACTGTCAGGGTTCCCCACCCCACTCTCTGAACTCTGGGGTACAGATGTGGGGATTCACATGAAAGCCCCCCATAGCTTATATTCTACCAGTTTAGGTTAAAACTTCCCCAAGGCACAAATTCCTTTCCTTGTCCTTGGACGGTATCACTGCCACCACCAAGTGATTTATACAAAAATTCAGTGAAGGGTCACTTGGAATCCCTATCCCACCCCCCAAATATCCCCTCAAGCCTCTTCACCCCCTTTTCTGGGGAGGCTTGAGAATCATATACCAACCGATTGCCTTAGCAATGTGAGCACAGACCAGACCCTTTGTCTTCAGGGCACTGAAATCAATCAGGTTCTTAAACGAAGACCTTTATTATAAAGAAAAAAGTAAAAGCCTCGCACCTGCAAAATCAGGATGGAAGATAACTTTACAGGGTAATAAAAAGATTTCAAACACAGAGGATTCCCCTCTGGGCTCAGCTTCACAGTTACAAAAACAGGAATGAAACGACCTCTGTAGCATAGGAAAAATTCACAAGCTAAAACAAGAGAGAACCTAACTCATTTCCTTGCACTATTTACTTACAATTTCTGTGGGTTTAGATAGATTATTTCAGGAGATGTACCTGCTTGGTTTCTCCCTCCAACAAAAGAGAACCATAAACAAATCCTCTCCCCTCTGCTGTCCCCCTCTCCCTCCCCTCCCCATTTGAAAGTATCTTCTTTCCTCCTTGGTCCTTCTGGTCAGGTGCCAACTAGGTTAATTGAACTGCTTAATCCTTTACAGGTAAGGCAATCCAGTATAGCTGCCAAGGAGGGATTTTGCTACTGTATACATAAAGGTTGTTACCCTTTCCTTTATATTTTTGACAGGAAACTTTTTAAAATATTTGTAATTCCCATTCTATGGACTGGACTAGAGCTGAGGGGGATGTGTTCACGCCCTCTTTCCCCCAAGAAATATTTTAATAAGATTTTTTTATGGGTCAGTTTTGGGGTGTTTTGAAAACCCCCTTGATGTTAAAGTTTGCAGGCTTACACCACCAATTTCTGGTTTTTGTTGCCAGACCTTGCTTTGGATAAAAGCTTGAATGTTTAAACTGGTTTTAATTTTCCATTTAGTTTTAAGAGCGCTGCACCTGCCAAGGGAGTAGAACCCATTACACTCCTTGTGGGACACCTAGTGTCTGGTTTGTAGGAGTAAGAGGAGAAATGTCTGTTCTCTCCCTTCCTGGAGCCAAGTGGGTTGGAAGAGGACAGGGAGTGAGTAGGTGTGACATTGGCAGACCAGGTGCCAGCTCATGCCAAAGTCCCCATGTCTCAATGGGACCCTGAGAAATACCCAGCCGGGGTCAGGCTGGCTCACCTGTGTGTTAAAATAGATACTAGAATTATAAGAATGTGCTTAGCTTTTATTGAATGCTTGTGCGCTGCTGCAGCATTAATCTCATTTCTTCTGACATCCGTATCCCACATTGTAAGGTGATATTGGAGTGTTTGTGTTGGGAGCCTCTGACTGTGTAAGTCTCCAGAGAGGAGAGTGAATTAAGGCATTAAGGAATGTGAAGTGCTGATCTCCAACAGCTCAGAGCACAAGGGAGGAGGTGGGATAGATTCAGTTCCTTCGTGTATCTCGGTGCTGCTTGGACTCTGGGGGGCAAGGTTTTCTTGGCACAAGCAAGAGATCCCCAGCTGCTTAGCCTGGGTTAGCCCTAACGGGCACATAGAGCTTATTGTAAACCAGTGATACTCAGACTGTGGCTCATGAACCGCAAGTGACTCTTTAATGTAGCAGATGATATTAAAACACTGATTTAATTATTAAGCAATTTAAATTATTTACCAATCAAGACTTTTTTACTATGTTATTAGCTGTTAAGTTATCAAATTGCACTATGATATTTGCTGTGAAAATGTATATACAAACTAAATATTTCCCCTGCCCTTCTGTTTAAAGAAGGGTAGTACTATTGTAAATAAACAATGGATTCACATGACTGTGGCTCTTTTGGGTAGTGTTGATCACTAATTTGGCTCCTGAACCACTGAGCTCTGAGTATCACTGCTACAGACGCTTCTCTTACCTTTTTTTAAACTTAAGATTGTAGCTTAGTTGTGTGTATATATTCACCTGCTTTAGCCTTGTAAATAACTCTTTATTTTCTTATTATATTACATTGTATTAAAAAAATTGGCTACACGCGCTGTCTTTGGTGGGACTGGGAGTAAGCGGAATACTGTTGTGATTCTGAGTGTGAGACCATCTAGCTCACAAAGGCAGGCTCACCTGGGTTGCGAGACAGATCGGACTAGCCAAGGGGACTGCATGGTTAGGCTGTTACGGTGCCTGAGGAGTTTACACTGGATGTTTGGTTAGTGAAATCGGAGTCTAGAATTCTCAACCAATTGGGGGTTGTGTCTGGTTCCCAGCAGTCTGCCCTGAGGTTGGCATGTGCACTCTCAAGACACCGCAGACAGCTGGATAGCAGGGCCTTGGCTTCAGTTCCTCTGCTTACAGGACAGGAACTGAGCCTGCCCAGAGAGGGAGTTTGGGGGCAGGTGTATGTGACCCAGGGACCCATGGGTGCCAACTGGCAGGCGGCACAGAGGGTTTTACAGGGATCCCCTGGGGCTGATCTCTGCATCAGTAGATCTCAACCTTTCCAGACGACTGTGCCTCTTTCAGGAGTCTGATTTGTCTTGTGTACCCCCAAGTTTCACCTCACTTTAAAATGACTCGCTTACAAAATCAGACCTAAAAATACAGAAGTGTCACAGCACATTAGTGCTGAAAAATGGCTGACTTTCTCATTTTTTACCATGTAATAAAATAAATGAATGGAAATATAAATATTGTATTTCCATTTCAGCGTATAGTGTATATAGAGAAGTATAAACAAGTCACTGTCTGAAATTTTAGCTTGTACTGACTTCACTAGTGCTTTTTATGTAGCCTGTTGTAAAACTAGGCAAACTCTAGATGAGCTGAGGTACCCCCGGGAAGATCTCCACGTACCCCCAGGGGTACATGTACCCCTGGCTGAGAACCACTTGTCTACATAATAGTTCACCAAATGGGGCATGTGAGGTCTGTACCAAGAGCCAGTAGCCCAATGGTCACCATAATCACTGCGAGACGTCTGTACAGATACTATGTAAGCAGCCCTGTATCTAGACTGACAATGATGTCCCGAAGGTCTTGGAGTTAAGGCAGGTCACAGGAGGTGATATACCCAGTGGTGAGCTGCAGCCGGTTCCCACCGGTTAGCAGGAACCGGTTGTTAAATTTAGAAGCCCCGTTTAGAACCGGTTGTCCCGCCAGGGACAACTGATTCGAAAAGGGCTTTTAAATTTAACAAAAGCTCTAGCAGCTCCCTGCCCTTCCCCCGGCCCCAGCTCACCTCACTCTGCCTCTGCCTCCTCTTCTGAACGCTCCTCCGGCTTCTCCTCCCGCTCCCCGGCTTCCCATGAATCAGCTGTTCGCACGGGAAGCCTGGGAGGGCTGAGAAGGAAGCAGTGGCTTCCCGCGGGGGGCGGCGGCGCTGCGCCGCCCGGCGAGGTTGTGGCCGGACCCAGGGGCTGGGTGGCACAGCTCCTGCCCGGCCTGACCTCGGCCGGGCAGCGGTGCGGCTCCTGCCCGGTCCCGGGTCCATCCCGACCTTGGCGGCGCGGTGCGGCTCCTGCCGGTCCCGGGTCCATCCCCGACCTTGGCGGCGCGGTGCGGCTCCTGCCCGGTCCCCGGGTCCAGCCCCGACCTTAGCGGCGCGGGGCCGCTCCTGCCCGGTCCCGGGTCCATCCCGACCTTGGCGGCGCGGCTCCTGCCCGATCCCGGCTCCATCCCGACCTTGGCGGCGCGGCGCGGCTCCTGCCCGGTCCCGGGTCCATCCCGACCTTGGCGGCGCGGCGCGGCTCCTGCCCGGTCCCCGGGTCCATCCCCGACCTTGGCGGCGCGGCGCGGCTCCTGCCCGGTCCCCGGGTCCATCCCTGACCTTGGCGGCGCAGTGCAGTGCGGCTCCTGCCTGGCCCCCAGGTCCAGCCGCGAACTCGGCTGGGCAGCTCAGGTCCCAGCCCCAGCCCAGCCCAGACCCCACCTCCAGGCAGCACAGTAAGGGAGCAGGGAGCGGGTATTGGATAGAGGGCAGGGAGTTGTGGGGGTGGATTAGTGTCAGAGCGGTCAGAGGGCTGGGAACGGGGATTGAACGGGGGCAAGGGTCCCGGGGGGGCAGTCAGGAAGGAGCAGGGGTTGGATGGGGCGGTGGGGGGCAGTCAGGGTAGGGATTCCAGGGACAGTCAGGGGACAGAGAGAAGGGGTGGTTGGATGGGGTAGGGGTCCCAGGGTGCCATCAGGAATGAGAGAAGGGGTTGGATGGGGACAGTCAGGGGACAGGGAAGGGGGGTGGATAGGGCAGGGGTCCCTGGGGGGGGGCTGTCAAGGAACATGGGGGGTTGGATGGGGCAGGAGTCCCTGGGGGGGCATGACCCCTTCATGGGGTGAGGAGGAGGGAACTAGTTGTTAATATTTTGGCAGCTCATCACTGGATATACCTCAGATGTTCCTTTCAGACAGGTGGTAACTGAGGTTACCTCCCTGTCTAGCCAGCTGTGTATTGTGTGCCTGATGCTGGATGCCTATTTGCGCACTGAGCCAGGTGCAAAATGAGAGATTGCAAAATCCACGAAAGAGGAAATCTACAGGAAGAAACAGGAAGAAACTAACAGCAGGGGTGTGTGTGTCTCCATCTGTCCTGTTTAAGCGTAAAGACAATGGATTGGTTTGGTCTGTCCTGATGTGCAGAGATGCTGGATCCTTCCCCTCAGAGACAAACTGACAGTACACAGGTCTCATGAAAGAAGGGTCACGGTCTGCCTGGCTGAAAGCACTGCAAGGATTTTGGGTGAGCAGGACTTGGTTAGACAGGAGAATATCTTTTTTTAAATAAGTCTAGGCTCTAAACACATTACGATTTTATTTGATATGTAACCATTTGTTTCCATCACTTCTAATTGAATCTTGGCTTGATTAAACTGATGTGTGATTTCACTATGAACAGACATCAGTGCTGTGTGTTAAGTGGAGCAGTGATCTGAGGTGGAGCTAGTAAGCTGGGAGAGGAGGGTTACTGTTCCTTTGGAAATGGCAGATCTGTGAATACTGCCAGTGACCAGGGGACAGACGCACCAGGGGGATGCTCAGAGGGCTTGAGGGCAGAGTGGGCCTATTGCTGACTGCAGGCCCAGCAGCAAATGCGTGTGGCCAGTGGAGTTGGGGAGCTGACCCCTGGCAGGCACAGACGAGGCTCCCTCAGGCAAAGGGCAGGAGGTGGTGAGTTGCTTCCCAGCCCTGGGTACCCCGGGAAGCAGCCCAGGGAGTAACTTACTGCAGGTTTGGGGCAGTTATAAATTACACTCCAGAGCCCCAGCCCAGTGAGGGGAGGGACTGTGACTGCGAGGGGCACCTGAGTCCCAGCGTCTCCCGGGGTTCTGCTCTGCCCCCATGAGTAGGGCTCTACCAAATTCATGACCATGGAAAAACACATCATGGACTGGGAAATTGGTCTCCCCTGTAATATCTGGCTATTGGTTTTGTTTCATCTTTTGCAGTATTGCCGCTTTTACTTGTGCGCTGCCTTCAGAGCTGGGGGTCCGAAGAGCGGTGGCTGCTGGCCTGGTGCCCAGCTCTGAAGGCAGCACTGCTGCCAGCAACAGCACGGAAGTGAGGGTGGCATGTATGGGGGTAGGGCCAACCTTGTGGGTGATGTGGGCAACTGCCCAGGACACTGGTCAGGTGGGAAACTCCCTCTCCCCCACAGCAAGCCCAAGGCCCCTTTAAGCTCCGAGCACTGGACCTGGAACCGGGGAGGGGTGAGGCGAGGGGAGCCCCAGCTGGGGGCTCCTACCAGGCTCCGGGCTCCAGCTGCTAGTCCCAGCCATGCTGAGGAGGGACAGGACTTCCTTTTCCCCTGCACAGGCCGGTCCCAGGGCCAGGTCAGAACCACTTCTGGGAACCTCCCCCAGCTGCAGAAAGCTCTGCAGCTTCTGGCTGGGAGCCCAGCTGTGCAGTGCTGCCACCAGCAGAGAAATAAGGGTGGCAATGCCGTGACCCCCTACAATAGCCTTGAGACCCCCCCCCCATGCCCCTCTTTTGGGATGGGATCCACACAGTTACAACACGGTGACATTTCAGATTTAAATAGCTAAAACTGACATTTTAAATTAAAAAAAATCCCATGACTGAAATTTACCAGAATGGACCGTGAATTTGGTAGGGCCCTACCCATGAGACTAAACACAGGGTACTTCACGTTACAGATACACAAATGCGGATCCTCAGCCCCACTGTTTATATCACGGCAGCCTCTTTCTGGCAGATCCATTGAAGCTCAGCATCACACGTCTCAGACAGAACCTGGGTGCCTCTTATCCACCCGCAGCTGTTCCCAGCAGCAGAGCCTGAGACTGAGAAGCTGCAGAGTTAAAGAGAGTCAGTGTCACGGTGGGTCCCTGTAACAAGGAAAGGCCCATGGGTGAGTCTTTCGTCCCCTCACTCTAATGGGAAGCTTGGCTCTGGCGTTGTCCTTCCTCTCTGTAACTTTCCTGCAGAGCGTCAGTGGAGAAGACGTCCCAGGATGTGAGATGAGTCAGGATAGTGGCTCTCAACCTTTACAGGGGTCTGATTTGTCTTGCGTACCCCCAAGTTTCACCTCACTTAAAAACAACTTGCTTACAAAACCAGACATAAAAATACAAATGTTGTCACAGCCACTAGTACTGAAAAATGGCAGACTCATTTTTACCATATAATTATAAAATAAATCAATTGGAAATAAGTATTGTACTTACATGTCAGTGTAAACAAGTGATTGTATGAAATGTTAGTTTGTACTGGTGCTTTTTATGTAGCCTGTTGTAAAACTAGGCAAATCTCTAGATGAGTCGATGTGCCCCCTTGAAGGCTTGTGTGTACTCCCAGGGATACATGTACCCCTGGTTGAGAACCATTGAGTGAGGGGGTCTGTGGCAAGGAATAAACTAGGGTGAGTCTCATGGGGTTGGTGACCTGGTACTTGTTCATTGGAAATGCCACCTTGATCTCCCACATCTCGGCTTTCCTTTAAAAACAAAGGCCGATGGGTGAGAGGAAACTGGCACTGTGTGACCTGGGTAATGGGACGACTGCAGGGAGCCTGAGGACTTGTCTGGATGAACCGTTAGGGCTGGATTCACACAAGGGACTTAAGGGGCTAATAGCCACTTCAGGCACCTCTGTTCCAGAACCATGTCCCTCTGGGATTCACGAAACCCCGGCTCAGCGGTCACCAAACCCTGGAGGCTCCTGAACTCTCTCAGTGCCTCAAACTTCTGAGTAAAAGTTTACGAGGTGTCTGTGTGTCTGCAACTCTCCCTGGTAATGTTAAGCCCAGGGGTTTGGGCACTGAGCTGGAAAGGGAGACCCCAGCTCAAGTCCCCCCTGTAGCTGGGTAGGAGAAGGGGTTTGAACAGGGGTCTCCCATCTCTTAGGTGAAGCCTCTCACCACTGAGCTGGGGATAGTCTGAGGTGTGTGTGTGGGGGGGGTCACTGATTCTCTCCTGTTAACACTGTTCCAGCCTGGGGATAGAGCGATTGGAGCAGAGGGACTAAATGTCACCTCAGGGCATGATGCAGAGAGATGATTTCTAGCCCCCATCAGTGACGGCTGCTTGGAGCAGCTGGGCCTGGCACCCGCAAGGGGAGAGGCAATTCCTGATTTAGTCCCCAGTGGAGCACAGGATCTGCCCCAAGAGGTGAATGGAGCTGGACTGCCCGGTAACAGTGCCCACAGGGTAATGACATTTAGCCTCCCTGGAGGGGACATAATACCAAACCAGCCCACAACAGTCACATTTCACTTCACAAAGGGGAACCACACAAGCACGAGGACACTTCTTGGATGGAAATTGCACAGAGCTATTACCAGGATAAAATGCCTCCTAGCCGCATGGAGACTACTTAAAAACACCATCAGAGAGGCTCAGACTAAGGGCTTGTCTACACTTACAGCGCTGCAGTGGAGACACTCCCTACTCTGACCAGAGAGCTTCTCCCATCAGCGTAGATAATCCACCTCCCCAAGAGCGGTAGCTATGGCGACAGGAGAAGCGTTGCCGTCAGCATAGCTCTGTCTACACGGGGGGCGGGGGGGGGGAGGTCAGGATACCTGCGTTGCATGGGAGGGTGGATTTTTCACACCCTTGAGCAACACAGTTATACTGTTATAAGTCTGTAGTGTAGACCAGGGCTAAGTGAACATAAGAACTGTTATACTGAGTCAGACCAAAGGTCCATCTAGCCCAGTGTCCTGTCTACTGACAGTGGCCAATGGAAGAGAGTGAACCTAACAGGTAATGATTTAGTGATCTCTCCCCTGCCATCCATCTCCACCCTCTGACAAACAGGCTATGGACACCATTCCTTACCCACCCTGGCTAATAGTCATTAATGGACTTAACCTCCATGAATTTATCCAGTTCTCTTTTAAACCCTATTAAGGTCCTATCCTTCACAACCTCCTCAAGCAAGGAGTTCCACAAGTTGACTGTGTGCTGGGTGAAGAACTTCCTTTCATTTGTTTTAAACCTGCTGCCCATTAATTTCATTTGGTGGCTCCTAGTTCTTATATTATGGGAACAAGTAAATAACTTTTCCTTATTCACTTTCTCTATCGCACTCGTGATTTTATAGACCTCTATCATATCCCCCCTTAGTCTCCTCTTTTTCAAGCTGAAGAGTCCTAGCCTCTTTAACCTCTCCTCGTATGGGACCAGTTCCAAACCCCTAATCATTTTAGTTGCCCTTCTCTGAACCGTTTCTAGTGCCGGAATATCTTTTTTGAGATGAGGAGACCACATCTGTACGTAGTATTCAAGAAGTGTGTACCCCAAATAAAAAAAGACAGTTGGAGGACCAAACAAATGCCACCCTGGCTAAACAGCAGAGTAATGAGGCCATTAGAGGCAAAAAGGCATCCTTTAAAATCTGGGAGTCAAATCCTAATGAGGAAAATAGGAAGGAGTCAAATTCCAGCAAGTGACTTGTAAAGTATAAGGAGGCAGGTCAAGGAAGAGTTTGAGAAGCAACTTCCTAAAGATGTCAAGTATCAGAGGGGGAGCCGTGTTAGTCTGGTTCTGTAAAAGCAGCAAAGAATCCTGTGGCACCTTATAGACTAACAGACGTTTTGCAGCATGAGCTTTCGTGGGTGAATACCCACTTCTTCGGATGCAATTAGTGGAAATTTCCAGGGGCAGGTATATATAAGCAAGCAAGAAGCAAGCTAGAGATAAGGAGGTTAGATCAATCAGGGAGGATGAGGCCCTGTTCTAGCATCTTTCCTAAAGATGCAAAACCAAAAAACCAAAAAATTTAAGTACATTAGAAGTAGGAAAATATAAGGTCCCGCACCAAAGGCTTTTAAGCAAAGTAAGCTGTCACGGGATAAGAGAGAAGGTCCTCTCATGGATCGGTAACTGGTTAAAAGATAGAAAACAAAGAACAGGAATAAATGCTCAGTTTTCACAATGGAAAGAGGAAAATAGCTGCGTCCCCTAAGGATAAGTACAGTTATATCCATATGCAAGTGCTTCTACCACTACAGCTTATGCCAGCTCCCCTGATCAGCATAAGCTACACTGCAATAAGCACAGGTACATTGGTATAACTGCAGCTACACTAGGGCCTTTACTGGCACACCTATGTTAGGAAAAATACCCTTAACTGACATAGTTTCGCTGGTAACATTTTTCAGTGTAGACCAGGCCTTAAACCGACGTAGGACGTTTAACATCAGCAAGTTATACAATGGGAGCTTTTCCCAAACATCTCAAACAGTAAACGTCAGGCAGCACTCACCGCACTGGATCTAACGGGGAACCATCCACCCAGGTCCATTTCCCCCCCGGGAGTGTCCCTTTAAGGCCAATCCAGACGTAGTTGGCATCTTGTACAACATCCTGTATGAAATCCTGTGAGGTGCAAAGCAGAGCAGGTTGTGGGGGGTGAATATCCTGTAACATGCTTGAATTCCCTTAGCGATTCCGTTAAATGCCTGCTCTTAGCTTCCGTGGCTCTGCCCATAACACCAGCAGGAGAACCCACCAGCACCTGAGCTAGTTCACCCTCTCCCCTGGGCGGGCAGGGTCCCAGTGCAGGGAAATGTGGCTCTCTCTATGCAGGCGTGGTAACGCCAGCACCAGTCCTTGGTGTCACGGGGTGAGCTGGCCCTTTAAGGGAGTCCTGGGTTCAGCCTCACCTGTGACTAGGTGCCCCTGGACTGGGAGGTTCAGGTGAGGGAAGCAGGTGACCAGGAGCCAGGCCTGGTGGGGCTGCGAGGGCAGCCAGTCAAGGCAGGGTGAGATTTGATGGAGTAGGGGGGTTGTGTGAGTAGCTCTGTGCAGAACGGCTCTCCTGAGCTCTCAGACAGGGGGCCTGGGAGTGAAACACCTGCAGGCACCAGCTGGGAAATCTTGGGTGGGAAAGCTGAGGGGTTCTTGTTCTGAACAGTATGTTAATCAGCCAGATGCCCTGAAGGGGAGAAAACACCCCAGTATGGAGTTTGGTTAACGGGGAGAAAAGGAGAAATGACGTCAGGGGGGTAGAGTCAGGCTACACTGGGATTGTAACTAGTGACACACACGTCTCTCTCCAGCTGGAGTTTGATGAGCCTGTATTTTATGTTACCATCTCCTCCTGGTTCTGGATCACGAGCATGCGAGAGCTCTTCCCCGAGCAGTCATCACGGCTCCCAGTCCAGTCTTTTCGCTCTTTAGACAGCCAGTAGCACTTGTCCCCATGCAGCAGCCAGTCCCTGGGGCAGAGTTTGCACCCGGAGCCCTCTGGAGGGGGAGATGGGAACAGAGACGTCATTAATTCTGAAAATTCAAATGATGGCTGGGTGAAAATGCTTGTTCAAAGTTGTTTTTTAATGGAAAATTGCATTTTGACCAAAAGGCAAGTTTTTATTTTGATTGCCATTTTTCATTTTTTGATGGGGGGAGTGGACTTATAATGGAAATACTGGTTTTGAGGAGGGGAGCGAGGATTTCATTCAGTTTTGGAGGGGAAATAAACATTTACTCTTAACATTTTCCTCCATTGGAAAAGAGGGGGAGAACTTTTACTTTTCTGCTTCCTTCAAAGAACATCAAACTGTCATTTATTTTCATCTTTTTCATGAACTAGGTTTACAATGTATCAGCTCTAGTTCTAGACATTGCTGGATTCCCCTACAGTTGTGGAAAAAGTAGGGCTGTCGATTAATCACAGTTAACACATGCGACTAACTCAAAAAAATAAACTGCTATTAAAAAAATTAATCGCGATTAATCGCACTGTTAAACAATAGAATACCAACTGAAATTTATTAAATATTTTTGGATGTTTTTCTACATTTCTATTACAACACTGACTGCAAAGTGTACAGTGCTCACTTTACATTATTATTTTTATTACAAATATTTGCACTGTAAAATGATAAAAGAAATAGTATTTTTCAGTTCACCTCGTACAAGTACTGTAGTGCAATCTCTATTGTGAAAGTGTAACTTACAAATATAGATTTGTTACATAACTGCAATCAAAACCAAAACAATGTAAAACTTTCAAGTGTACAAGTCCATTCAGTCTTACTTCTTGTTCAGCCAATTGCTAAGACAAACAAGTTTGTTTACATTTATGGGAGCTACTGCTGACTGCTTCTTATTTACAATGTCACCTAAAAGTCAGAACAGGTGTTCACCTGGTACTTTTGTAGCTGGTGTTGCAAGGTATTTACGTGCCAGATATGCTATGCCCCTTCATGCTTCGGCCACCATTCCAGAGGACACGCGGCCATGCTGATAATACTCATTAATTAAATTTGTGACTGAACTCCTTGGGGGAGAATTGTATGTCTCCTTTTCTGTTTTACCCACTTTCTGCCATATATTTCATGTTATAGGAGTCTTGGATGATGACTCAGCATATGTTTGTTTTAAGAACACTTTCACAGCAGCTTTGACAAAATGCAAAGAAGGTACCAATGTGAGATTTCTAAGGGTAGATACAGCACTCAACCCAAGGTTTAAGAATCTGAAGTATCTTCCAAAATCTGATCAGGACGGGGTGTGGCCCATGCTTTCAGATGTCTTAAAAGAGTAACACTCTGATGTGGAAACTACAGAACCTGAACCACCAAAAAAGAAAATCAGCTTTATGCTGGTGGCATCTGACTCAGATGATGAAAATGAACATGTGTCAGTCTGCTCTGTTTTGGATTGTTATCGAGCAGAACCCATCATCAGCATGGACGCCTGTCCCCTGGAATGGTGGTTGAAGCATAAAGGGACATATGAATCTTTAGCACATCTGGTACGTAAATATCTTGTGATGCCGGCTACAACAGTGCCATGCGAATGTTCTCACTTTCAGGTGACATTGTGAACAAGAAGCAGGCAGCAGTATCGCCTGCAAATTAAAACCAAACTTGTTTGTCTAAGCGATTGGCTGAAGTAGGACTGTGTGGGCTTGTAGGCGCTAAAGTTTTATGTTGTTTTATTTCTGAATGCAGTTATATTTTGTACATAATTCTACATTTGTAAATTCAACTTTCATGATAAAGAGATTGCACTACAGTACTTGTATTAGGTGAATTGAAAAATATTATTTCTTCTGTTTTTTACAGTGCAAATATTTGTAATCAAAAATATAAGGTGAGCACTGTACACTTTGTATTCTGTTGTAATTTAAATCAATATATTTGAAAATGTAGAAAACATCCAAAATATTTAAATAAATGATATTCTGTTATTGTTTAACCATGCAATTAATCTCAATTAATATTTTAACCATTTGACAGTCCTAGTAAAAAGCCATCAGATTCAATGTACTAGCAAGGGCTTTTCTCAGGGTCAGCACTCAAGCAGCCCGGCACGCTGGAGGCCAGAACAGCAAGGTGCTGGCAGAGCTGGGAGGCCAGAGAGGAGAGAATTCACTCAAAGTCTTTACACAGAGTTGCTCTCTTAGGTATGTCTACACTACGAAATTAGGTCGATTTTATAGAAGTCGATTTTTGGAAGAGATTTAATACAGTCGATTGTGTGCATCCTCACTAAGCACATTAAGTCAGCAGAGTGTGGGGCTAGCGTCGACTTTTGGAGCGGTGCACTGTGGGTAGCTATCCCACAGTCTCCACTGCCAAACAGGAAATTAAATTCAAAAGTTCCTGGGGCTTTTCCTGTGTACCTGACTAGTGCATCTGAGTTGAAAGTGCTGTCCAGAGCGGTCACAATGGAACACTCTGGGATAGCTTGTGGAGGCCAATACCGTTGAATTGCATCCATACTCCCCCAAATTTGCTAAATTTAGCACTAATCCCCTCGTTGGGGAGGAGTATAGAAATCAATTTTAAGAGCCCTTTAAGTTGACAAAAATGGCTTCGTTGTATGGATGGGTGCAGGTTTAAATTGACCTAATGCTGCTAAATTTGACCTAAACTCGTAATGTAGACCAGGGCTTATTAAAAATCTGCTCTGACTCAGTCACAAGTTCTGGGCTCGATGCAGGAATCACTGGCTGGGAGGAATCTCTGGCTTGGTGCATTCAAATGTAGTTCCTTGAGGTTTGATTGTGTGAGCTTATAAAAGCTGAACAGAGACAGACTCAGTCTGTGCCCCAGTGGGAGACCTCAAGGGAAACTCAGTGTTGAAACAAATAATAGGGGCGACTAAGGCAGAACTGAACCCAGAGACCCAACCTGGCAGCTGGGGGTGCTGTATCTCTGCTGGTGTCACGATTCAGCTGAGTGTTAAAGCAAGGTTCCATTATGCTCATTACAAATCCTATGGATCTTCTTTAATGGTGGAGGTCTGAGTCGGTTCAAATTACAGTTTGGGGGACTACAATTTGCCTCCTGCAAATGCCCTGGGAAATTCCAATAGGAGAGTGGATTCTGCTTCAACCATTCCCCTAAGAGATCGTCTGCCAGTGTTGTGTGCTGCTGAACAGCTGTTGAGTTTCACCCCAGAGGTGGCTGCATGTCAGTAGTGGGGGAAATGATTCCCATAAGTACTATGTGGTTTGTAAAGCACTTTGGGATCCCGCCTCTCGAGCAGTTGTATTATTTATTACACTATTGTTAAGATTGTCTGTGCTCTAGCAATGGGAATTATTCTGCCCACTAGATGTCACTGCTGCTCCTCTGCACGAAGGGCTGAGACTTGTTTATTGTGCTTAGACTGTTCACTCCCTGGGGAAGGGATTGTCTTTTGGGGATGTTTTTTTTATGGCAGCTGGCACAAGGGGTCCTCGATCCCCGAGGCAGGACTGCAATACAAAGAAATACAGTAGAGCTGAGAGGTTCCTGCCCTGGATCGGGTTTGGGGTTGGGCTAGGGACGCTGCACACTAGGGTGACCAGACAGCAAGTGTGAAAAATCGGGACAGGGGTGGGGGGTAATAGGAGACTATATAAGAAAAAGTCCCAAAAATCAGGACTGTCCCTATAAAATCGGGACATCTGGTCACCCTACTGCACACACATAGTAAGACAATCTCTGCCACAAAGAGCTCCCAGCCTAGACACCTGATGTGAAACAGGTGGAGATAAAGAGGACGACGGCAACAAGGAAAGAGAGAGACAAGCTGGGTAATTCCTGTTCCTGAACTAACTTCTGTTGGTGGAAGATACAAACGTGGAGCTCCACAGAGCTCTTCTTCCGGGCTGGGGGAGGAAATCAGAGGAAACCCGAAGAAGAGCTCTGTGGAGCTCCAAAGTTTGTACCTTTCACCATCAGAAGTTAGCCCATGGTCTTGTCTCGCTAACTTTCTGGGACCAACCCGGCCACAACACCACTGCAGCCAACAAGGGAGAGTAACCCAGCCATATTGGTACAGACAAAGGCAGCCACAGCATGTGTCTTGCACCCACCCACTGCGATGGATCAAGTGAAAAAAGACAGAGGCCCTTGGGGTGTATAGCACATCATGACACCCAAAGCATTCAAGCATATTAAAAGGTCATCCCGTTCCGCCCCCCCATCAACTTAAACATCACCCTGCTGGCTGAACATTGTTCTCCTGCCATAGTTATGAGCAGAATTGATTGAAAATTTTCTGTCCACTTTTCTTGACCCAAAAAATTGCCTTTTTCTTTCAGAATGAAAATCACCGCAGAAAATGTTTCAGTTGAAATTTTCCAGTTTTTGGTTAAAATAAACGTGTTCCCCTGGAAACTGTAAATTTCCTCCTACATTTAGCCTCCTTTTCACTGCCCAAGTGGCAGTGTTGCCAACTCTCACATTTAATCACAAGTTTAATTATATTTGGTGTTTTTTCCTTTGAGCCCCAGCTCTTGGAGTCAGGGGATTGTGAGAATTTCACTTTTTTTAAAAAAAGAAAAGTTTGAAAATGTGACTTTAGTGCAACCTAGAAGCTCAGAAACCAGAAAGTGAGTAAGAGAAAAAAAAACCCAACTGCAAAAGTATTATTTTTCTAAAATCTTATGATTTTTGAGTGCCTGACTAATGGTTTTTGAGCAGCAGGGGATGGCAATGCCAGAGTGGTGTAAATAAAGGGACCTTGGTGCGAATGAGAATCTAGCCCATGGTATTTCTAGCTGACAGTGTCCCTTTAACACGGTGACTGGGTTTTCAGTCACAGGGAGTCTGCAAACTCTTCCAGGGAGAGTGACTCCTGGTTCTGGGACAGTAGGAGTCGGGGTTACCTGCCAAGCTGCCATTATGGGGTTCACACAGAATTGATTTCAAGCGAGACCGGAAATCCTCCAGGCAGGAGCTGCATTCAGTGCTGCTGATGATTCTGGCACCATCATTCTCTGATGCGTTTGTAGCTCCTCTGGTCTGTCCTTCACACGAGACGTGCAACTGGGAAACTTCAAAACATCATCACAGTCACTTCTAAGGCAACTATGTAGGGATTAAAAACCAGCCTGCAGAGGGTGTAAAAATCAAGGTTCCATCACAGCTAGGCCAGGGGCAGAGAGAGAGAAACTCATTCACTACACCTGTAAACAGGGTCTGATGAGCTCTCCCCTGATATCTAGTGATGAGCTGGGGGAAGGTCTCAGGAGCAGAATGTATTTGCATAGACACGCCTACTCTGGCTAGGCATTCAGCAGACAGACCCGCTTTGTCAAAGTGATCAATTTTGGCTGGTGATAGGTTACAAATTGAATGCAGGGTAATGAAATGTTGTTCTACTGATTGTGCAGGTCAAGGGCAGCAGAACTGTGCTTTGCCTGACCTGATTGAGGGGGTCACCCTAACCTGAACCTCACTTTGCTAAGCACGGGGTAGGGATGCCAACTCTCATTAAGGATTGGTGTATGGGTAAAATAGAGTTATGATTGTCTGTGGTGTCTGCCAGTAGTGTTAAGCTATGTCTCCACAGTAGTTAAATATCTGTGGTTGGTTGGTGTTAGTTGCCTTGGGTTTGAGCTGCAGGATTTTAGAATTGTAATGTACGTATGTAGGCTTAGGCTGGAAACTGGGTGCCGGGAGTCTGCTAGTGTGGGGAGAGTCCTAGACCCTAGGTTCTAACCTAAACCCAAATGTTTACACAGCAATTTTACAGACCCACAGCCTGAGTCAGCTGCTCCAGGCCAGCTGTAGGTGTTTAATTGTAGTGTAGACGCATCCTCCCTTCTCCAGTGTTTAAAGAGAGCTGACTGGACTCAACTGAGAGTCCTTGTTTCTGTTCAGTGGTTCCTAGAGCTGAGATCACTGCTGAGCGGGTCTAGGGGCTGATTCTTAGACGTCAGGCGGCAGTGAGCGACAAGCAGCGACAGTGAGGGGGGAGCCCATGTGACTGCACCTCTAAACTCTGGATCTTCACTGACTAAGGACGGCAGCTGTGAGTGGGGTGCAGTGGAGGGAGCAGGGAGTGGCATGTTTGTTCATCTGACTTTCACATTGGAAGGTGGGAAACTGAGGCAAAGGACACTGCCCAGCGTACAGGGGGGTGGGTATTTGGACTTACCAATCGTGGGGGGGAGGGGGTGTTTTCCCAAATTAATGCTGGGTTCCCTTTAACTAAAAGTTTTTGTTTGTTGTACACATGGGAAGTTTTGTATGTTAGAAGCACCCAAGGATATTTAGTTTTCCTAGATTACTGGCTGGGGGCTCAAGCCAGTTCTGATTTGTGTTGTTAAGAGGAACCCCTAGATGTTGAACTTGGCCCTTGTTGCTGGTGACACCACCTGGCAGAGGGGTTACACATAGGCTGGGTGTGTCACACACGCCGGGGAAGTGTAACAGTGACGCTGTCCCAGTCAGCTCACACAAATGTCATGTACTAAGCTCCTAACTGCACCTGCTGGGATAACATCTGACCCGCGGGGTGGCGATTAAGTGTCACACATGGACTGGACTCAGAGCTGGACTCACAGCGGGGTTGTGAAAGGAGGGGGGAATTCATGGTGCTTAGCTGAACTCTGAGCCCCTTGGAGCAGGGATTGTCTCGTGGTATGTTTGTGCAGCCCCGATCTCGCCTGAGCCTCTGGGTGCTGCTGCACTGGGGTGGGGGCCTGGACCCAATGTGGCAGCATTTCTCTGTTTGTAACGTGGTAACTTTGGAACGCTGCATCCGACCCATCCTGCCATTCCAGGACTGTTCTAGGCACTGATGGGCAGAATCCAGCTGATTCTGGTGCAAATCGGAACCCCAGGAAAGTCGGATTCAGGGGAAAATCAGGCTTCCTAGGCTACCCGGTGCTGCCAGCAGAAAGTCTCTCTGGCATCCCCTGCACAGATCACAGAGAGCAGCTTAACTTGCTGCGTGTGGACGCTGTCTGTAGCCTGACCTCTAACAGAAATACAAGCCTGCCAGGCACAGTTAGTAGGGGGGAAGCGGAGTGGGGATGAGAGGGATGAGGCAGTGGTGGGGGGAAGCAGACACTTGTAGTGGAGATGGGGTTGCAGGGGAAGGTTGCCACCTGTGCGGTACAAATACCCAGGGTGATCCTGAGCCCATAACGCTGCACAGCTGGCAGCGTGCACTGAGCACCCAGGCAGATCTCCCAGGACAGCGACCTCAACAAAGGGGCAATCCTGGGAAAACCTGGCCAGGCGGCAAACCTAGGGGGGGAAAGTGGGGACCTGGAGATGGGGAGGCAGAAGTGGGGGGACATCTAGACCCTGCCATGGGGGAGATACAATGTGTGAATCTGGTGTGGGGGGAGGGAGGAATGGGAGAGACGTGCAGAACCCCTGGCATGGGGGGAGGGGTACACAGCGTGCCTGGCAAATGGGGGGAGAATGGGGGACAATGAACCCCTGGGATGAGGGAGGGGGATGGGTTGCAGGGAGTCCCTGCAATGGGGGATGAGGGGGCTGCCAGGAGCCGCTGGTCGGTGCAGTGAGCTCGACATAAGCTACGAAGTGTGCGACCCTCTAGTACAAATAACGTCCGTGAGCCTGTTAAATGCCTCAGTGGCCTTGAGTTACTCACCCCAAACAGCCAGCGCTACCACCGCTCCCAGCAGGACGAGGCCCCCGGCCAGCCCTAGGGCCACCCAGATCCAGCGCGGGTACCGAGGGGAACCTGGAAGAGTTGTGTTTGGTAACACACCATCAGCCCCAGCGGGAGGGACAGTAACACACCCGGGGATGGGCCCCCCTCTGGGGCCAGCGCAGCCCCCACCGGGGGTCGTTCTCCCCCTCAGCCCCAGCGGAGCATCCTCCGGGCAGTGCCCCCAGAATGCAGCATTGGAAAGTTGAAGAACAGTTTAATACCCACGAGGACGGGAATGAGCTAGAGCAGCACAAGGCACCTTTCTAACCGGATCCTCCCCAGCACTTGCACCAGTGTCACTGTGTTGTTTCTAAACTGATAGTTGCCGTGGTACCAAACCTGGGGCCGATCAGCCCTCGCTCAGAGACCCCCGGAACTGCAGCTCTAAGGGTACCTGCCTGCCCTGCAGCTGGGAGGTGGCAGAGTGTGTCTGGCTACCTGGGCTGGGAGACACGTGTCCAGCCCCTGTGTAGACCTATCCCAGGTGTCTCTCTAGCCTCCCCCTCCTGCCACTGCCCATCCAGAGAGATACCTGCAGTGACCACCTGATGGCGCTGTGCCACACTTCCTCCCCTGCCCCCTACAGATCTCCTTCCCCTGCAGACTGGAAACTCACCATGCCCCTTGCTGGGGAACTTCTCCAATATTTGCCTAAAAATTCCCTGTTTCCAAGCATGTAATAATTTCCTGAGCAATTATTCCTGCCCAGGAGCTTGTAAGTTAGGATATTTGCAGGAAGTGAGCACAAAAGGGGCCCAAACGCAGCTCAAAATTCAAACAAATCTCTGGGAAGATCCGTTACAGTATTTCCCCAGTCCTCGCTGGCAAAGGAAGGAAAGAATAACGTCTGGGACCACTGACGTTCACATTAAATTGGTGCAACATTGTCTGGCTACCTCGTCCTTATGGAAAATGTGGCATCAGTCTTCATTTAGACTAAGATCCTAGGCTGCGGGAACCCCCTGAATGATGATGCACATTCAGATTTCATAATAAGGCTACAGGGCATTTTCCATTGTCTATCACAGCAGTGTCAACGTATCCCATTGTTTGCATTCAATGTCCGCTGAAAATACACTTACTGGTGGTCAGTCACGCACCGCACCGGTGGATTTATCGGAGCCCTAACATTTACTGGGCGCTTTGTCGGTTTGATACTTTCCTGCTGTGCAATGCTGAAGAAAATGCCAGACGTCAATGGTGCTACTCACAGTAGGAAATCCTACACCCACGAGTAAGTATTAGCCAGATCAAGCCCTTAGCAGCGACACTGGAAATACAGGGAGTATCTTCACTCACTCTCTGCTGCAGGGAGTTGTGCTTCACTCTGTGGGTCATCCACATGCCCCGAGACGCTTTCCCTCATCCCCTCGCTGACATGCGGCGTGTAAAGGCCCAGGCTGGGACTGTCAGAGCCGTCCAGTGGAGTTGGGCGCCAACTCCCAGTAAATTTCAGCTCCTGTGGGTCTACACTACGGGGGGCGGGGGGTGTCGAACTAAGGTACACGACTTCAGCTACGCAAATAGCTACCTTAGTTTGACTGACTTACCCGTCCAGACGCCGCGGGACCGAACTTCGCAGCTCCAAGGTCGACTCCGCCACCGCCGTTTGCAGTGGTGGAGTACCGGAGTCGAACGGAGCGCTTCCGGAGTTCGAACTATCGCGTCTAAATTAGACGCGATAGTTAGTCCGAAAAGTCGAACTCACCACGTCGACCCAGCAGGTAAGTGTAGACCTACCCACTGTGAAGCCCCAGCCGCACCCTGTAATCGCTGTGTTGTGAAAGTGGACGCCCCGGGAGGATGCTCAGTCACTTACCTTGGGGCCCAGCTCCCGGAGGGCGGCCTGGTTGTCTCTGCTTCATCCGGAGGTTTAATACCGTGTAGCCCTCTTCATCCTCCATTGGCCAAGCGCGGCCCTGGTTTGATTTCCCAGCAGGTGCTCAGAGAGGGGAAGGAGCCCCCCCACCCCATTAACTGGCCCTCAGACTCGGTCTGTGCAGCTCAGGGCTCCCACCAGCACTGACCGTTCTTCAAGGGAAACCACACAGGAAATGCAGGTACCAAGCGCATGTGTGCTCTGAGCTACATCTCTCCTCCAACCTCCCCTGGACTGTGCTGGAGACCTGCACTGGTTGGACAGAACAGCTCTGAATACAAGCGGGTCAGGGCCCCCGGCTGGCTTTGCTGAACCGGGTGTCAAACTGATGCAAGTTCGCCCTGAGTCCGCACTTGCGGGCTCCTAAATGGTTTCCACAGAGATGTCCTTGGGTACCGATTCCACACCTCCCAGCCCAGCCCCCAGAAGCAGTGCATTCTGGGAAACACAGCAGCCCCACCAGGGCATTGAGGGGCAGCAGTGGTGGGGGGGTGTATGGACCTGTATAAATCATTGGCCACGGCGTGTTTTGTGTCCCCGGCTGTGCTGATCTGCAGAGGATGTGGGTCTGTTACAGCCCCACGTACAGCCCCTGGCTCTCTTGTTCACACTGTAGAGAGGCTCACGCTTTTAGCTCTGAAGCGGCTTGGTTCAGTTCCTGCTGGTGCTTGTTGTGCTCACACGGATGCGTTTCCAATCCTCTAATCATCCTCCTGTGTCCTCTTTCACCCCTCTCCAATTTATCAGCATCCTTCCTGGATTGTGGGCACCAGAACTGGACACAGGATCCCAGCAGCGATCATACCAGGGCCAAATCCAGAGGCAAAATAACCTCCTGGCTCCTTCTCCAGATTCCCCTGTTTCTACGTCCCAGGATCTCACTGGCTCTGTTTGGCTGCAGCTCGTGTTCATCTGATCATCCACCATGACCCCAAAAGTTCTCTGTCCTACAGCGCTCATGGGCTTTGTGCTCAGCGTGTCCTGTAGCACGTGTGAGGGCAGAGGGCTGGTATGTGTGTTAGTGGCACCCTGAGGCAGGGCTCAAAGAGGGCAGAGTTAAGGTTGTTTTGCGGGGTGTGGATTTTCCCTCTGAGTGTTTATACATCAGTGACCTACAATCCAGCAGGTCAATGGAAAGGTTTTGGAATTAGCACAGGTGGTTCGAAACTAGGGAGGATTGCAGCCAGCCAGAGAGCTCGCTGGAAATTGATTGTAGCCACTTCAGCAAACAAGTGTGCATGAGCCTGACCCACGGCCTCTCACAGGAAATTGTCTTTGGTCAAGAAGCATCAGGGGGGTTGTTCACACCATCGGCATCCTCTGATCCTGTGGGCTAGCTCAGATCGGCGCTTCCTGTCCATGCTGGGTGCTGCCATTTGCTGCTCTCACCTCCCACTCCCCGGGCTCTGCCTGTGTCCCAAAGACCAGCCGCACCCACTGCTGAGATGGGCGGGGCTGCAGGGGATGGGGGTGGGGAGGGGCGAAGGGTAACGACAGGAAGACGCCAGACCAGTGTTGTGTAGCATGAAAGGGCAGGTCATGAAACCCCAG
The DNA here is from genome assembly GCF_016161935.1 of Mauremys reevesii. Classification (NCBI taxonomy): domain Eukaryota; kingdom Metazoa; phylum Chordata; order Testudines; family Geoemydidae; genus Mauremys; species Mauremys reevesii. Next base: position 407,609 of record NW_024100856.1, read on the forward strand.
ACTGAGGCTGGGCCCCGGGGGAGGACCGGTAGCAGCAGAGCAAAGGGCGGTGATGGGAGCTGGCCCAGCGAATGGGGTTTGAAGAGGGATCTGAAGGTGGATTGAGAGGCTCCTTTGAGCCCCGGGAGAGAGAGGCCAATCCAGACACTGGGGGCTCCATGAACAAAACCCTGTAGGCTCAAGGGGGAGAAGATGAAGACCCAAGGAGGAAGGAGGTGGTGGAGTGGGGTCAGGAGGGACCTTCCCCTGGGCACAGGTTATCCTAGAACTGTGGGTGTCTTGCTCCTTCCTCTGGTGCTGGCCAGTGTCACAGACAGGAGAGTGGGTAGAGGGACCCCCAGTCTGGCAAGCTCTGTGATCCTGGGAGTGCAGCCCAAGAACTGGAACGGGGGCAGGGCTAGGGATGGAGATGTGGGCAGGGGCAGGGCTGTGCAGCATCATCAAGTGAGAACGAGCAGCATGATCCACTCCTGCCTTGAACCTTGTACAATCAGTTACCCAATGGGTGGAGAGACTGATGGATTTACAAAGATAAATTCAATGAGAGAGAGAGAGAGAGAGAGAGAGAGCACCTGGCCTTGGGGTTACAGCACCAGGCTGGGTCTTGGCAGATGTGGGCTCAGTTTCCAGCTCTGCCCCAGACTCCCTGGGCGACCGTGGGCAAGTCACAGCCGTCGAGCTCAAACTTTGCACGTGCGCACAAGGGATCTGCTCTGGCTAGAGAACCTGTGTGGGAAACGCCCAGTGCAAAGCAGCCTCTCTGGAGCAGATGGAGTTGATCATGGGAAGCAGTTGGTTAGTGGCTTAGCGAGGGGGTCACCACGAGGCGAGTCTGGCTCGCAGGCTGCCTGCCAGGCCACGTGTCTTTACTTCCTATGTGGTGTCCCGCTCACACGCAAAAGCTGCAGGCTGGGCCTGAATCCAGTTACTCAGTGTTTTATATTTGCAGCCCAGAGTGAGGAAGCTGATTTGATCACAGCCAGCTGCTGTGTGGAGACTTTGAGTCTTCTGGCACCAGCAGGAACAAGGAAAATGAGGCTGGGCTCTGAGCACAGAGCGTCCAACCATTTAAAGAGGCAGAATCAGGACTGGCCCTAGACCAAATGATGTACCAGCGAGGAGCATCTGTGGCGCCCCCGCTCCCCCATTTGTTAAACATTTCATTATCCTATTGTTTTATTGCATTTGTAGCCCGTTTCATGACTTTCATGCGCAATTTGCATGCATGAGATCAGTGGCGGATTAGCCACTGGGCCCCTGGGGTCCATGGTGAGGGGCTCCGGCCAACTGGGGGCCCCTGGAGCCCTGGCCACCGGATGGGCAGGGTGGAGGAAGCCCCCTCGCCCCGACCCCACTCCCCAGCAGCAGTGCTAAGCAGGATGGGCAGAGGAATCCCCCCCAGTGGCTCCCAACCCCGTCCCCAGCAGAAGTCACAGACGGTGGAAGTCCCACCCCACCCCACCCCAAGACACCGCTCTCCAGCAGAAGCACCAGGTGGGAGGGGCGAAAGAAGCCTACGCTGACAGGAGAAGTGCTCCCATTGGCTCAGGTAGCGTCTCCACTACATGCTACAGCAGCCCAGTATTACACCTGTCCAGAGAGAACAAATCCCAGGGGGTGAAAGCAGAGGCTGTTTCCCCACCATGCCAGTGGCTGCTGACAGGCAGGGCAGGGGGCCCAGCTAGGGTCACGTATTCCAGAGATTGTGGTACCCAAAACTGCAGCCAGATTGCCAAGGAGCTCAGCTCCCACCGAGAACAAGGGACTGGAGGGGAGGGAGGATTCCTAGAGATAAAGGGGCCAGAAGGACCATTAGATCATCGAGTCTGACCCAGGGCCGGCTCTGCCGCTTTTGCTGCCCCAAGCCAAAAAAAAAAAAAAAAAAAGCCGCCCGGACTGTGCCGCCCCAGGAATGGCCGGAATGCCGCCCCTTAGCATGTGCCGCCCCAGGCACGTGCTTCCTCCACTGGTGCCTGGAGCCGGCCCTGGTCTGACTTCCTGTCTAACCCAGGCCAGAAAATTCCCTCCTGATGCCCCAGTGTTGAGCCCAATAGCTTCTATTGAGTTTCCATTGTCCTCAATGGGAGCTGAGCTCTTTTGACGACCTGACCCTGACTGTGGGTTCTAGCCCTTCTGAAAGCCCAGGCCTTGGTGCAGAACCAAGTGACCTGAAGTTACACAGCTACCCGCCCCCGCTCTCCCCTCCCCAGCTCCAGTCTGTTTGTGTTTCAAAGGTTCCTGGCCTGCCCAATGTTCTGGGAGCTGGTGGTGGCTCTGGTGTCACTCTGCTTTCAGGTCAGTTGAAATAGATTTTTAACCACATGCTGCTCTTTCAAAACTCCACAGGACAGATCAGACCAGGGCCAGCTCCAGACCCCAGCACGCCAAGCACACGATTGGGGCAGCGTCCCGTGGGAGGGCGGCAGGCGGCTCCGGTGGACCTCCCGCAGATGTGCCTGCAGAGGGTCCGCTGGTCCCGTGGCTTCGGTAGAGCATCCGCAGGCGTGCCTGCGGGAGGTCCACCGGAGCCGCAGGACCAGCGGACCCTCCGCAGGCACGTCTGCGGGAGGTCCACTGGAGCCTTGTGTGACATTATTGATATAAACAGGGACCATATAGAACATGGGTTGCAACCAAGGTCCTGTAGTGGCCCCAAATCTTAAATAAAGGGGGTCAAATAAGGTGTCTAAGACCAGGTTATGGGTTGCTGGGTATGATTATGCTGTCTGTAGGTCTGTGTATCATTTTGTAGTTTAAGTATAAGCATCATCTCCATCTTGTCTTCAATCCTGCTTCTGACCTCTGGAAGGACTTTGCTACAAACTGAAGCTCTACTCAAGGGACTGACTGACCCATCCCAGCGGGGGGTGTATTCCAGAGACTCAAACTGAACCTGCAGTTTACTCCAGCACTGCTGCAAGCCTGAACTAAGAACTTTGCCATTACTGTATGTAATTGATTCCATTTAACCAATTCTACCTCTCATCTCTACCTTTTTCCCTTTGGAAATAAACCTTTAGATTTTAGATTCTAAAGGATTGGCAACAGCGTGATTTGTGGGTAAGATCTGATGTGTATATTGACCTGGGTCTGGGGCTTGGTCCTTTGGGATTGAGAGAACCTTTTTCTTTTATTGGGGTGTTGGTTTTCATAACCATTTATCCCCAAGACGAGTGCACTGGTGGTGATACTGGGAGACTGGAGTGTCTAAGGAAATTGCTTGTGTGACTTGTGGTTAGCCAGTGGGGTGAGACCAAAGTCCTTTTGTCTGGCTGGTTTGGTTTGCCTTAGAGGTGGAAAAACCCCAGCCTAGGGCTGTGACTGCCCTGTTTGAGCAATTGGTCCTGATTTAGCACTCTCAGTTGGGTCCCGCCAGAATCGCTCCGTCACACCTTGGGACCGGGACCACCAGAGTGCCTCCCCGCAGCGTGCCGCCGTGCTTGGGGCGGCGAAATTCCTAGAGCCGCCCCTGCTAGGGACACCCCAGCTGTGGGTTCCACCCTCCCTGAACTGAGCTCCGCCTGTGTTCCCTGGGCTGTTGAAGGAGGGGTTGGATCTCTGCGTTTCTCCACTGAACTGAGCAGCTCTGGAAACCTTTCACATGGGAACTGGGGGAGATTCAGCCCCAGAGACACCCAGAGGAGTGAGGCATGAGGGAGATATTTGAGGCTAGAGAAGTTCGGGCGTGTTGGGAGAGGGCAGAAACTCAGCTCATGGACACTCAGGGAGTGGGAGCCCCTCCGGCAGCCCAGTCCCAGCTCCTGAAGAGCCCAGATCAGGGCCAGGAGCTTGAATGGGATTTTGGATTCAATGTGGAGCCAGGGATTTGGGCAGCCAGGCTGACGGCCTCTCTTTGATCTGGGTTACCCCATCCCAGACTGGCTGGAGTTTTCCAAGGCTTTTGTGTATATTCCCAGAGATGGAGTGTTGTAAGAATCTCAGCCGCCCTGCCATACACACACACACCCTTGCCCCACCACTGCCTGGATCTTCCCTGGACCCCAAAGAGAAGAGTCTTGGTCCCTGCTTGAATCCCAACTGGGCAGACAGCGGAGTGACTGAAACCCCATAGCACGGATCAGCTGGGCATGAGCAAAGAAGCAAACTGCTCTAGGCAGAGACTTTGCAAGTTAAGCTCAGAGCCTGCTGAACAGCTCACACCAGCAGCCCAGTGTCTCAGCGCTCAACACTCGCACGTTCCCCTCCTCAGCCTCCTTCTCAGTTTGGCCAAGAGCCTTTCACTGCTGCCTTTCTGCACAGAGCCGCAGAGTCTCGCCCTTCCCCGCATTCCCTACACAGACCTGCAGAGCTCTCCTCCCTGCTCCTCCTCTCCTCCCTCTGCCCATGAGCGCTGCCCCCCCCTCCTGGGGTACCTCACACCCTGCAGGACCAGCCCAGCCCGCTGCGCCGAGGGATTAGCTGGGGGAGCTCTGTGCTGGGACACTGGATGGGAAGAGAGTGGGGTGGTGCTGGGGATCAGGCAGGTGCTCCCTCTGCAGAGTGTGTGAGGTTGCTGCTTCCCCTCAATGCAGGAGCCTCCCCCTAAACCCAGCAGTGGAGAAGGCTCCCCCGCTCCTCCAGCAGTGACACCCCATCTCACCCTAAACAACCAAAACATGACAGAGGAAAAACACAATTTTTAAAAATCATTCCTCCCCTCCCCCGTCAATCCATCTCCCAGGCAGAATTTTGACTCCAATAAGGGAGAAGAGCCAGAGTGAAGTCCACAAGGACTTTGCAGTTGCGGCTGATTATACAGGAAATGTGGCCAGATTCTACCGTTGTGGGCTGCCAGGGTTGCTGGAACAATGTGTCCGGGGGCAGTGCTGAGAGCCATTGAACAAAACTGCAAACCCTGCATATGATAAAAACTACTGCAAGCCAGGGGGTGCGGCAGCACCCCCAGCACCTCTTGTTCCAGAACCTATGGACAACAACCCCTTAAGGTCCCTGCCAACCCTACATTGCCAGGAACAGGAGTCTATGACTAAGGAAGAGCACCCCTAGTTCCAGCACCTATGTGGAGCATGAAACCCTAAGATACATGGGTACACAGCTCACTTTGCTGCAGTCACCCTCAGACCCAGCACCCTCTGACATCAGACACCCATGAATTCCCTCTGCTCCTCTCTCTGGTACAGAAGCAGCCGAGCCTGCGTTCTGCACCCCCAGCTGGGCGACTTAGTTGAGATGAAGGGGAACAGGAGACAAAGCAAAATCCGCTGTGAGTTCTCCCTGAGCAACGAGCGAGTCCTCTCTGCACCAGCAGGAGCTCCAGGCAGGGCCGGCTCTAGGCACCAGCGCGCCAAGCATGTGCTTGGGGCGGCACTTTCCAAGGGGCGGTGCTCCCGCCCTCCCCCCACACTTCTTTTTTGCTTGGGGCGCAAAGAGCGGCCCTGAACCAAGATGTTCCCGGTCAGCTGAGGCTTCCAGGCGGAGCTGGAACTGACACCGCAGTTCTGGCTGCAGTCACTAGATGGCGTCACGGCAGCCTGAGTTGCCCAGGCTGGACTGCAGCATCTCCTGGAGCTGGGCCCGGGCTGCGGAGATGAGGGAAGAGGGGCCCAGGATGCAGGGAGGGGGGAGGGGTCCTGCTGCTCTGCACCGAGTCTCCCCAGGGCGGGCAGCGTTTCCCCGCGGCAGTGGGCTGTGCAGGAAGCCGCCGGGCTGGGCAGGGGGCGCGGATCCCGGCTCGCGCTGACAGGGCGAGTGGCTGGGCAGCCCGAGCTGCCAGGGAGCTGCCCCCTCCTGCCCCCGGACCCAGCCCGCTGCGCACCTCCCCCGCCTCAGCCCCGCGCTGCCTGCCCTGGGTGGGGAGAGGCAGAGCCCGGCTCCGAGTGCTGCTCTTAGAACCTGGCTACGCCACTGTTCTGAGAACTCTTGTAGCAAAGGAACCAGCAGCAGCAACAAAGCCTGATCTGGAAAAGACAAAATGTAAACAATGACAAGGCCAGAGAGGCAGCTCAGAGCCTCATTGACCCCTTTAAAGCTCGGTAGGGGGACAGCCCCCATATCAAATTTCACTGGGACAGATCTTTAGTGGTGTAATTGGCATAGTCCAGTGACTCCAGGCAGTGAGGGCAGGGCCGGTGTAACCGCTAAGCCAGGCCTGCACAACTCGTAAAGTGGCGAGGGCCATATTATTCCAAAGAAAACAGCTGAGGGCCGAAGCCTCCTGGCCTCGCCGAACCCCCCCAGCACCGCCCAGCCCCCTGAAATACTGCGCTCCCCCCAGCACAGCCCGCCCACCCCGCAGAAATAAACCCTCCTTCCCCCGAGCTGCCCCACCGAAACAACGGTATTGAACCTTGGTAATATGTTATAGGGGGCCCCTAAGGTAGTATAATTAAGGTAAAAGAAAAATGTCTTTTTGCTAGAAGTAGAACAGGCTCTTCCCCCCACTTCGTAATCAATTGTCCTGTTGAAGGAACGAGGTGGGACTGAGGAAGGCGTGGAAGGCAGCACCTCCAGACAGCTGCAATGCTTGGAGAGGGGATGGGAGCCAGACCAGATCAGTAGAACAGGTCAGCCACTGACTCCTCGCTCGTCTCCTCAGCCTCCCACCTCCCCCCGCCTCGCCTCCTCAGCCCCTCTACTGCCCACCCGCTCGCCTCCTCAGTCCCCACCACTGCTTGCCCGCTCGCTCACCTCCTCACCCCCCACCCCTGGCTCGCCTCCTCAGCCCCCCGCCACTGCCCACCCGCTCGCTCGCCTCCTCACCCCCCACCCCCGCCTCGCCTCCTCAGCCCCTCCACTGCCCACCCGCCGCCTCCTCAGTCCCCACCACTGCTTGCCCGCCGCTCACCTCCTCACCCCACCCCTGGCTCGCCTCCTCAGCCCCCGCCACTGCCCACCCGCTCGCCGCCTCCTCACCCCACCCCGCCTCGCCTCCTCAGCCCCTCCACTGCCCACCCGCTCGCCTCCTCAGTCCCGCCACTACCCGCCCGCCCGCCTCCTCACCCCCACTCCCGCCTCGCCTCCTCAGCCCCTCCACTGCCCACCCACTCGCCTCCTCAGTCCCCGCCACTACCCGCCCGCCCGCCTCCTCACCCCACCCCGCCTCGCCTCCTCAGCCCCTCCACTGCCCACCCGCCGCCTCCTCAGTCCCGCCACTACCCGCCCGCCCGCCCGCCTCCTCACCCCCACCCCGGCTCGCCTCCTCAGCCCCCGCCACTGCTTGCCCGCTCGCTCACCTCCTCACCACCCACCCCCGGCTCGCCTCCTCAGCCCCCGCCACTGCTCACCCGTCTCTTCAGCCCCCCTCCCTCACCTGCCGCTTGCCTATTCACCCCCCCACGAGCCGCACAGTGAGCCCACACGGCCGGCATGTTGTGCAGGCCTGCGCTAGGCGAACTAGGTGGCCGCCTACGGCGCCAAAATTTGGGGGTGCCAATAAGCGGTGCCCCGAATTTCTTTTTACACCATTACTGAAAAACGAATGAATAAAGAAAAGAGAAACGTCCTTGAACTTGCATTTTAACTTGTCATTCTTCTCTCGCAGGTTACAGCTCTAGCTTATGCCAGCTCTGCATTGCAGGCAGGGGCTGCAGGCACCAGATGACCAAGCACGTGCTTGGGGCGGCACCTTGGTGCGGGGCTGTGCAGGGTTTGGGGTTTTTTTTGGGTTCCTGCAGAGCAGCGCTGGAGGAGGCCGGGCTCTGGGGGGGCGGGGCTTCGGCCGGGGCGGTTCATGGGGCGCTCGGAGGGGGCGGGGGCTTGGTGCAGGGCGCTGTGGGCGGCGGAGGCCGGGCGCGGCTTCTGGTGGTGAGAGGCTCGGGGACGGGGCTCTGGGCGGTGAGACGCTCGGCGGGGGCTCCGGCGGGGTAATGTTAAGGTCTGGTTAAGTTCTCAACCATACTTAGCGGGGCTCTTCTGTTTTGCTTTGGGTGGCAAAAAAAAGTTAGCGCCTCAGTCAGTTGCGGAGGGTATAAAAAGGCCGGTGCAGGGACGCGGCGCTGCCCTGCCGGAGCCTCTGCTCCGATCCCGCTCCCGGGGCATTTCGCTGTGGGGGCTGCTGACCTGCTCCGCTGAGCGGGGCTGCAGCACCGGGACCCTCTCCCCGAGCCGGGCAGCTCCCGGCGGGGCAGCCCGTCCCCTCGCTGCTCCTTCTGCCCGCCAGCCGGGTTCGCTCCCAGCCCGCTCCCCGGGGGGCTCTGGCTCCGGGGGACACGAGCCTGGGCGAGCTGCGAGCCGGGCTCCGGCTGCCCGCGGAGCGATCGGGGGCTGCGTGTCCCCGCCAGCAGGTGAGGCGGGGCTGGCGTTGTGCACGGACCGGGGAGGGGGGCGAGCAGGGAGCTGGGTGGGTGCATCGATCACACTGGGGAACCGGGGTCTATTGGGGAGGGCTGTGCGCTGATCGGGTGGGGGAGGGGGTCGGGCGGGGGGAAGTGGGGAGGGGGCTGTGCGCTGATCGGGTGGGGGGGGGGTCTATTGGGGTGGGGGCAAAAGAAGCGGTTAAACTGCAGGAGCTGAAGTTTCCACCTGAAACAAGAACTCCGCTGCTGGGGAACAAATCACATAGGCGGCAGGTTTGTATAATTTTTGGTGGGGCCCAAAATGGTGGTGCCCCCCCCCTACTCCCGCCCTGTAAGCAGATATAAAATGAAGCTACAACACGTCAGTACCACAAGATTACAAGGTTGGAGAAGGGGTAGGGGGTTCCAGGGGCCAGTCAAGGGACAAGGAGCAGGGGAGGGTTGGATGGGGCAGAGGTTCGGAGGAGCAGTCAGGGGACAGGCAGCAATTGGATAGGCATGGGAGTCCAGGGGGTTTTTCGGGGGACAGGTAGGGGGTGGGGTCCTGGGGGAAGGTTGGGGGGGGTCTCGGGAGGGGGCAATTGGGGACAAGGAGAAGGGAGGCTTAGAGAGGGGCAGGGGTCCCAAGGGGCAGTTAGGGGCAGTTGTCTCAGGAGTGGGTAACGGGGGACAAGGACCAGTGGTGTTTAGATAGGAAGTGGGGGTCCTGGGGGGCAGTTGGGGCAGGGGTCTGGGGAGGTGGCAATCAGCGGCCAGGGGCTGGGATTCAAAGGGCTCTGAGCTGCTGGCAGCCGCGGGGAGCCCTGAGACCTTTAAATCCCAGCCGCCGCGGCTGAGATTCAAAGGGCTCTGGGCTCTCTGCCCCTGCGGGCAGCCCAGAGCCCTCCGATTCCCAGCTGCGGCTGGGATTTAAAGGGCTCTGGGCTCCCCGCGGTTGCAGGCAGCCCAGAGCCCTCTGATTCCCAGCCGAGACTGGGATTTAAAAGGCTCTGGGCTCCCCGCAGCAGCGGGCAGCCCGGAGCCCTCTGATTCCCAGCCGCGGCTGAGATTTAAAGGGCTCTGGGCTCCCCGCGGTTGCAGGCAGCCCGGAGCCCTCTGATTCCCGGCCCCGGCTGGGATTTAAAGGGCTCTGGGCTCCCCGCCGCAGCGGGCAGCCCAGAGCCTCTGATTCCCAGCCGCGGCTGGGATTTAAAGGGCTCTGGGCTCCCCGCCGCAGCGGGCAGCCCAGAGCCCTCTGATTCCCAGCCGCGGCTGAGATTTAAAGGGCTCTGGGCTCCCCGCTGCTGCCGGCAGCCCAGAGCCCTCTGATTCCCAGCCGCGGCTGGGATTTAAAGGGCTCTGGGCTCCCCGCCGCAGCGGGCAGCCCAGAGCCCTCTGATTCCCAGCCGCGGCTGGGATTTAAAGGGCTCTGGGCTCCCCGCCGCAGCGGGCAGCCCAGAGCCCTCTGATTCCCAGCTGCGGCTGGGATTTAAAGGGCTCTGGGCTCCCCACGGTTGCAGGTAGCCCAGAGCCCTCTGATTCCCGGCCGCGGCTGGAATTTAAAAGGCTCTGGGCTCCCCGCCGCAGCGGGCAGCCAAGAGCCCACGGAAACCCTGACGAGCCTGGGCTTAAAAAGGCTCTGGGCTCCCTGCAGCAGCGGGCAGCCCAGAGCCCTCTGATTCCCGGCCGCTGCTGGGATTTAAAGGGCTCTGGGCTCCCCGCGGTTGCAGGCAGCCCAGAGCCCTCTGATTCCCAGCCGAGACTGGGATTTAAAAGGCTCTGGGCTCCCCGCAGCAGCGGGCAGCCCGGAGCCCTCTGATTCCCAGCCGCGGCTGAGATTTAAAGGGCTCTGGGCTCGCGGTTGCAGGCAGCCCGGAGCCCTCTGATTCCCGGCCCCGGCTGGGATTTAGGGCTCTGGGCTCCCGCGCAGCGGGCAGCCCAGAGCCTCTGATTCCCAGCCGCGGCTGGGATTTAAAGCTCTGGGCTCCGCGCAGCGGGCAGCCCAGAGCCCTCTGATTCCCAGCCGCAGCTGAGATTTAAAGGGCTCTGGGCTCCCCGCCGCTGCCGGCAGCCCAGAGCCCTCTGATTCCCAGCCGCGGCTGGGATTTAAAGGGCTCTGGGCTCCCCGCCGCAGCGGGCAGCCCAGAGCCCTCTGATTCCCAGCTGCGGCTGAGATTTAAAGGGCTCTGGGCTCCCCGCGGTTGCAGGCAGCCCAGAGCCCTCTGAATCCCGGCCGCGGCTGGAATTTAAAAGGCTCTGGGCTCCCCGCCGCAGCGGGCAGCCCAGAGCCCTCTGATTCCCTGCCGCGGCTGGGATTTAAAAGGCTCTGGGCTCCCTGCAGCAGCGGGCAGCCCAGAGCCCTCTGATTCCCAGCCGCGTCTGGGATTTAAAGGGGCAAAACCTAGCTCCAAATATTGGTGGAGCAGAGCCCCTGATTTTGAATATTCCTGGGGCTTTAGCTCCACGAGCCCATATAAGTTGGCGCCCATGCACAGAGCGGATGGTTTTGGGGTGGGAGGGAAAATGATGTTTCTCTGTACTGAGAAAAGCGTCCCTGTTGTTGCCTTACTATCCGGGGCAGACTCTGTTTCTTTGCCTTTGAACTGATGTGCAAAATTGTCCTAATGCCCCCTGTGAACTGCGTCCCAACAGCCAGGGGTGGCTCCAGGTACCAGCGCTTGGGGCGTCAAGAGGGGGGGCTCTGCCAGTCGCTGCGAGGGCGGCAGGCAGGCTGGCTTGCCTGCGGAGGGTCCGCTGGTCCCTTGGCTTCACTGGACCTCCTGCAGGTACACCTGTGTGAGGTTGGCAGCCTGCCTGCCCTGCTTGGGGCGGCAAAATGCCTAGAGCCACCCCTGGCTGTGGGTGAGGAGGGAGGGATTATGGCAACACCCTGTCTCTGGGGATGAACACAAGAGCTTTGGAAAAGCTCCATCTGATCTTGGATGGGGCCAGCCAGCCCCCCCAGCAACCGCATGGAAAGGGGACCCTTTCAGCCCTGCTGCTCCAAACCCTTCACTGGTGGCTCCCACTCCTTGGCTGTCTATGGGGCCAAGTCTCCCCTCTCAATCCCTCCACCCGACCTCAGCTTTATTCATCTGAACCCCAGATCCCCTGCCCCAGGAGTCTCTCGAGGGCTGAGTCCTTCACTTCTAACCCTCGCACTCCCAGCTACATCTCTGCCCCTCTATGGATGCGGGGTGGGGGCAGGAGTGGAATTTCTTCCTTTTGAGCCCAGTAACTGGTGTTTGGCTGAGGCACGTCTCCACTCTGTTATTTGCAAGGGGAGCTGAGCTCTTTTCACACCCTGGCCCCTGTAATGGGTGCTGGGCCGGTCTGAAAATCCAGGCTGTGGTGCAGTGTGGAGAAACCAACCTGGAAATCACCCAGCAGCAGCGACCCCAAACTCCCTGTCCCAAGGGTTTGCATTGGGAGGAACCTGCTAAGCAAGAAACTCCCTCCCCGCTGCACATCCCCGTCCCCGGGCCAGGGAGGAGGAAGGACCATGACCCAGTTCTTGGGAAAACAGCAGCAGGGAAGAAATCCCCAGGGAGCTGCGGACCGAGCAGGCTGCAGGAGCTGAGGCGGGGAACAGGGTGGATGAGGCAGTTCCGGCTCATGGGCGGGGGGGAGCAGCTCCAGTCTTGACTATAACCCGCTTCTGATTGACACATTTTTTCCAGCTGTGCTTGTGAACAGAAGCGCCATAGACCCAGGCCAGGTGAGAGGGGACGGGACGAGGGATCTGAGCTTCTCCCCGCTCCGGGCTGGGCGGGAATGTATTTGTTTGGGGGACCAGGCTCGGGCAGGTGGATATTTTGTGGGGGCTGGTAACCAGGCTGGCTGGGTTTGTTTTCGAGAGGTGAATGTGGGGGGCAGGTTTGATCTTTTGGGGGTGATGGGGGGCACAGTGAGCTATGTAGAAATGGAGCATGCACAGTGTGGCTCGTGTTGATTTCCCAGCCAAGCCAGTAGGTCAGGGGCTCTCAAACTGTGGGTCGGGACCCCTCAAGGGGTCGTGAGGTTATTACATGGGGGGGGGGATCATGAGCTGTCAGCCCCCACGGCAAAGCCTGCTTTGCCTCCAGCATTTAGAATGGGGTTAAATATATAAAAGTGTTTTTTGAATTGATAAGGGGGCTCATGCTCTGAGGTTTGCTGTGTGAAGGGGAGTCACCAGTACAAAAGTTTAAGAGCCGCTGCAGTAGGTGGTGCCTTGGTTCTTTGCTAGCCCTGCCCTGTCGCTGTGGCCTGGGGGGAGTGAAGGCGAGACCCCTCCCCCCAGTCCCTGCTGAGCTGGGTGGGAAATGACAGGGCTCCGCACGTTCTGATCTCTACAGTTCTCATCCCCTCTTGTGTTTAAAGAACAGGAGAACTTGTGGCACCTTAGAGACTAACAAATTTAGTCACCCACTCCTGTGATAGACCCACAGGGATTCAGGCCTGGCTGCTCTGGAGAAGGTTACAAACCAGTTCACTCTGTAGCTCCCCTGGTCTCCTGAGTTTGTTGATTTCCCAGAGCTGGGAGGGAGCAAGGCCTAGATCCTCAAAGGTGTTTAGGCGTTTAACCCAAAACCTGGAGGGGTGTATCAGTTTGAGTCCAGCAGTGAGCCTGCCTAGTAGATGGAGAGGGCCCCCCCTCCCCCCAGCTGGAAGGAGGTTCTCTCCATGAGTAGCTGTGAGCACGATGTGAAGATACAGCTGGTCGTAGGTTCAGGTGTTCTCAGCCTAGGAGGGTTGTGAACGGCTGTCAAAGAGCTGCATTGGTACCTCCCTACTTGAGAGCGGGGTCCCAGCTAGACAGCAGGTCTCAAGGGTTGGGGTCCCTGGTATGGAAAAAGGTTATAAACCTGTCATGGTGATAACCCTGCATCTGTCCAAGTAATGAGAGAGCAGGAGCGAGTCTGTTTGTGAGTGGGATTGATCAGGGCCACATTATCGACTCTGACTAGGGCCCTGGCTCTTGGAGTCATGTGATTACCTCAGACTGTTGTTGTTTTTTTGTTTTGTTTTGTTTTTTCATCTCAAAGGAGTGTTAACCACAAAACCTGCTGTTGGGGAGCCCCCCCCCCCATCAAGACCACTGCAGTAAAGGACTCTGCATGTGGCAGGAGGGGAAGAGTGCACCATCTCCTTGCCCTCTTCATTCCCCTGCATCATGGGAAGAAAGTGGTGCACAGACCCTGGAGTGGGAATTATGGACTTTTGTGAACCCTGCAACCAAGGGGAGATGCTGGGACGAGGACTGTGGCCCAGGAAGGGCGAAGGGCTTGTGTTATTTTGTTTGGATTCTCACTCCTCCCAGAAGAGGGAGGACACTTGTTGCCATGGTGACTGTGGAGAGCTACACGGAATGTATTACCCAACTGCTGAGGGGAAACTGAGGCATGGCCCGAGTTCAACTGAGGAACAGGCTCACCGGATGCCAGGCCAGGTAAGGGCCTCTTCCAGAACCCATTCACTGATAACTTGTGGCTGTGTGGATTACTTTGATGCAGAGTTTTATGGTGCTTTGCAAGGTGGTGGCATCAAAGTGTGATTTCATATGTGGTTGTTCAGGTTATTGTAACCACCATCCCTGTGGGATCTGTGTGCTAGCTAAGTGGTCTGAGTAGCACCTGTCTGAGCTGCCCATTCTCCGCAGTATCTGAGCATCCTCCATGGAAATCAGTGTTTTCCTTTGTCTCTGTTTCCCTCCCCAGAAGGAGAACTGCCTGTCTCAGTTTACTGTTCTGTATTGACACTCTTCACTGTGGTGTCTATGCACTTTCCATGTAAAATCAATAGTTAGACCCTTAGTGGTCTTCATGGAGTCTCCTGCACTCTTCCCTTTTGAGGTAAAACTCTGCGTGGGGTACGTTTTGGCTTTTTTTGAATTGGTTGGCTGGCTTGTTTCAGAGTTTTTTGTTCTGTTATTGGGGGGTGTCAGTGTTGAGTGTTGTCATTGTTACAGGGCTTCCCCTCTGTTTGTTGGGGAATCTGTGGCTGGGCACTACTGCGCCTGGACCTTCCTCAGTCTCTGCTAGTGAATTGACACCTTTAGTTTTTTTGGCTTTAGTTGAAATGTAGCAGCCTGGTACAGAGAGACTCCGTGCTCCTTGTGCTGAGTTTGCTGATGAGCGTAAGAATGGCCAAACTGGGTCAGACCAACGGTCCACACAGCCCTGGATCCTGTCTTCAGACTGTGGCTGTTGCTAGATGCTTCAGAGGGAATGAACAGAACAGGGCAATTATTGAATGACCTGTCCAGTCCCAGCATCCAGCAGTCAGAGGCTTAGGGACCCCCAGCATGGGGCTGTGCCCTGACCATCTTGGCTGATGGCCATTGATAGATACATTCATGGAGGATGCATCCTATTCTTTTTTGAACCCAGTTATAGTGTTGGCCTTCACAATATCCCCTGGCAATGAGTTCCACAGGTTGACTATGCATTGTGTGAAGTAGTTACTTAGATTTGTTTTTAACCTGCTGCCTGTAATTGTGTGACCTCCTGGTTCTAGTATTATGCAAAGGGGTAAATAATATGTTTTCTCTAACATTCAGGATTTTATAGACCCCTATCATATCCCGCCTGAGTTGTCTCTTTTTTTTCCCCAAGCTGAACAATCCTAGTCTTTTTTAATCTCTCCTCATATGGAAGCTGTTCCACATCCCCATCATTTTTGTCGCCCTTCTCTGTACCATTTCCAGTTCTAAAATATCACTTTTGAGATGGAGCTGCCAGAATTGCATGCAGTACGGAAGGTGTGGGTGTGCCCTGGATTTATATAGTGGCATTATGATAAGACAGAAAATCTCTCTCCCGTTCCTAACAGGCTGTGAGCTGGTGTGGCGGCCGCTGCACATTGTAGTTCTTTGAAAACATCCGCTCAGTGATGCCAAGATCTTTCCTGAGCGGTAACAGCCCATTTACACCCCAGCATTGGCTCTGTGCAGCTGGGATTGTTCTCCAACCTGCCTCCTCTTCCCCAGCGCGCACAGACAGCGGGCTGGGGGCGGGGAAGGCGGGTTCTGCACCCCGCAGTGCGGGCCCTGGCTTGTCCCCCGGGTCAGGTTCTCCCTGGTAGGGAGTGACGGCGGGACCGTCCTTCCTAGGCACGGGGACCCAACTACGAGCGCCGATTGGCTGGCTCCAAGTCAGAGCAGAATCAGAAAGGGGACGGGAGGGTCCGGCCTCGCTTTGGGGTAGGTCACTTCCTGGGGGCTGCGCGCGCAGGCGGTGGTTGTTCTGCGCAGGCTCCAGGTCTGCCAGGCCTTGGGCCGCCGGCTCGGGTCTCAGGTGAGGGTTGGGCCGGGCCGCGCGTGTGTCCGAGCCGGGTCTGGAATGGGCTGAGTCAGCTCCAGGGACGCGGCTACTCCCAGGCACCCCCTCCCCCAAACTTTGGCTTCGGCGGCTGGCGGGTTGGCAGCGCAGCCGGCCGGAGATAGCGGGGCTGGGGCTGCAGCATCTGTCGCAGCTGCCGGTTTCCCTCGGGGGGGGGGGGGGGGCGGGAGCAGGGCCCTGCCGGAGGCTGGAGGCGGGTTGCGGCTATTCCCCCCCCCCCATCCATCATGGCGGCAGCTCAGAGGAGGAGCAAAGCGGACACGGGCTCTGCGCGGGGCACCGGGACCTCCGGAGCGATGGCGGCTCTTGGGGTGGGAGGGGAACTGCCCCGAGCTCCCCGCAGAGGAACACGGGCCCGGCCCAGCGACCCCTGCGGCGGCCGTGGGGAGCTCAGCCCAGGACTAAGGGGAGGAGCAGGTGAGCGCGAGGCTGTAGCCCTGGGTGTGTGTAACCGGGAGCCCAAACACCCGTGCCGTGCGCCGCCCCACCCCCCCATCCGGTCCCAGAGCTCTCAGTGCGGGGAGGGGGAGTCTGCCCCTCCCCCAACCCATGCAGAGCCCCGCGCCCACCACCCCCCGCCCCGCCCCTTGCCCCCAGGGCTACCAGTGCGTGGGGGTGGGCTGATGTCTCTCCAAGCCCTACACTGGGGTAGTCAATAGGCGAACCACGGACCAATCCGGACCACCAGACACTTTTGAATGGACTGTGAAATCTTTTTATTTACTTATTATCATTACAGTTGTTGTTATTGGGTTTTTTGGTATTATTTTATCTGGTGTCTGGATCTTCACTGGACCTTGACAAAAAATAACAGATCACCCCTGCCCTATGCAGAGCCCCCCCACCCCACTTCCAGAGTTGTCAGTGCAGGGGGGAGTGAAACCCCCCAGCCCCATGCAAATCTCCACCTCTCAGAGCTGTCAGTATTTGGGTGGGAGGGATGAAGGCAGATTGACTTAAATTAACCGGATTTTAAATTTCCACTGTTAATCATGATTTAAAGCAGCAAGCAGGTACCTCCACTTAAACAGACAGTTTTCATCTAATTTGCCATTTTTACTTTTTAGTTACTTTTCCTAAAGGGAGGCTGATTCTCATAAACTGATAACCATTAAAACCTGTAGATCTACATCTAAATAAAGCTTTTACAGTAAATTTGGTATTTTTTCTTAACCAGGAGGATACACTATATCTAGACACATTAATTGCTTAAATATAGCTACATGTACAAGTATTCAGATTTTCAACTTTTAATTTTTGGGAATGTTTTTTTGTTTTGGTCAAGCTTTATTTGGATGGAACTCAGAATTAAATTAAACTTAAATTCAGCATTTAAATTTTTTTAATAAAAATACCTTTAAATATGCTGGATACGTTAGGGGGAAAAACGGTTCTCAAAACATGTTTTGCATTTAAAACGGATTACTTAAAGTCATGTATCCTGCCCATGAGCAGGGATCCTAGCTGCTATGATGATATAAATAAATAAAAAGGTAATAAATACCTGTAGTTAGTGAATTGAACTGATTGCTTTTAGTCATCATGGGTGGGATCAGCAAAAGTACTTAGATGCCTAAATCCCAGTTTTGACTCTGCTTCAATCCACAAAACTTTTGACAAACCTGATAGGCCCCTAAACTCACTTGGCACCTAAGTTTATGAGACTAAAAGTTCTCTAGGTGTCTGTTCTAGCCTTTGAGGATATGCATTGTTGCCTCGTGTGACTCATCTGGACGTCCCAGGTGGTGACCTAACCACTGGACTAGACGTTATAATGTGGCATCTCCTCTTTCTCAGGCTTTTGTAGTCAATAGCTTCCCTGTGGTGTGGATCTAGGTGCCTATCGCTGAGAGAGGGGCAGAGGTTAGAACACACCCCACTGGTCAGCATCTCCCATTGGTTGGCTTAAGTGGCTCCCCAGCTAACGTGTTGGCTCCCCATTCATTTGATAGGAGCCTGTGGGCCTAAATCAGCTTTGTGGATCACAAGATGTTTCCTGGATTTTCTATCCACCTACAAGCTAGGAGCTGTGGGGCAATGCCTGAGTCCTGTGTGGCTCCCGCTCCATGTTCGTTAAGACTTTCGAGCAGTGGTTCTCGGCCTATGTACCATTGTGGGCCGCATCCAATACTACCTGTATGGCCCTGAGGTGTCACATGAGCTGCAGCTGTGTGCTGATTGGCCTGCAGGTTGAGAACCACGGCTCTAAAGCTCCCCTTCTCACACCTAGTTTTCATCCATAGATGGGAAGAGCAAAACAAGCTTTGCTGCTTCTTCAGCTCCCAATCGGTTACTTATCTTTGAATAAACTGAAATGAAGAGAATGGTCTCTCTGTACCATCACAAGAGGCTACTGCTGTCCAAAGCTGCTTTAGCAAACTGTCACCGGTGCTTAGCCAGTGACTGGCACCACTTCAGTGGCCTGACTTTCTTCAAGACTTCATCAGCAAATATGTTCTGCTGGAATATTATTCCTTTTAATTTAAATTATTTTAATGGATTATAAGTAGTTTAGGCCATAACATACTGTTATTTCAAGTTTAATTTTAAATTGGTTTCTTTTAAAACCATATTTATTTAAATAAAAAATCAAAATTTAAACCACTGATTTTTTTTATCCAAGCAAGGGGGTTTGGAAGACTGTGTCCCTTAGAGCCCTTCCAAGGTGCTGTGTCTGTGCCCCTCCCAAAGCTGCATCTCAAACTCGCTCCCCTCCAGCTTCCCAGAGTTGCCAGTGCACGGGGAGGCACTACACACAGCTCTGCATCATGTACCAGGGCACACCAGACATAAGGCGTGTGCACATCCCTGCCTGCAGCCCACATCCAGTGTTTTCCCTCTCCTGCCCAGCTCCGAATTGAGGAGTGAGAGGAAATGGGGCATCTTCAATGAGGGGCCTGGTGACAGAGGAGCGGGTTGGTTACTGCAGTATTCTTAGCTCTGGGCTTTTGTTCTGATGAATGGGGGATGGGACACCACAAACAAACCCACTGACCCTTATGCTGTCCTGACTGTGTCACTGCAGATTCTAGGGCAGCTGGGAGAGGAGCCAAAGCCAGGGACACTGCACTGGCTGGAACTGAGTCAGTGACTCCAAGACCTTTCTTGAGCGGTAACAGCCAATTTACCCCCCATCATTAGCTCTGTGTCGCTGGGATTGTTTTCCAACCTGCCTCCTTTCCCCAGCGCGCACAGACAGCAGCAGGCGGCGGGCGGGGAAGGCGGGTTCTGCACCCCGCAATGCGGGCCCTGGCTTGTCCCCTGGGTCAGGTTCTGCCTCATAGGGAGCGATGGTGGGACCATCCTTCTTGGGGTGGGGTCCCCGCTACTAGCGCCAATTGGCTCGGCTCTGACTTGGAGCCAATCAGAAAGGGGGCGGCAGGGTCTGGACTCGCTTTGTGGTGTGTCACTTCCTTGGGCGCTGCGCGCGCAGGCGGTTGTTGTCTCGCGCTGGGCTCTGGATCTGCTCGCTCGGGTCTCAGGTGAGGACCGGGCAGCGCGTGTCTCCGAGCCGGGTCAGGGATGCGCTGAGTCAGCTCCAGGGACGCAGCTACCCCCAGGCACCCCCCTGTCCCCCGCTGAGCCTTGGGCTCTGGCTGCTGCCTATTCCCGGAACCTGCGTTGGGGTGACGCGGCGCAGCCGCCGGAGAGAGCAGGGCTGGGGCCGCAGGAGCTGGTTTCCCCGGGGTTGGGGGGAGCAGGGCCCAGCTGGAGGCTGAAGGGGGGCAGTGGCTGTTGCTCCCCCACATCATGGCGGCGGTGGGAGGGGCAGAGGCAGAGAAAAGCGGAATCCGGCTCTGCGCGGGGCGGCGGAACTTCAGTGCAAGAGCGGCCCTTGGTGCGGGAGCGGAGCAGGTTGCGGAGGAACACGGGCCCGGCCCAGCCACCAGCGCGGTGTGGGGGGGACTGTGTCCCTTAGAGCCCTTCCAGGGTGCTGTGTCTGTGCCCCTCCCAAAGCTGCATCTCAAACTCACCCCACCCCCAACTTCCCAAAGTTGCCAGTGCAGGGGGAGGGACCACGCACAGTTCTGCATTTTGTGCCCATCACTCCAGACACCCGGCGTGTGCACATCCCTGCCTGCACCCCACACCCAGCGTCCGTGTGCCCCTCTTCTGCCCAACTCCCAATTGAGGAGTGAGAGGAAATGCGGAAAACTTCAGTGAGGGGCCTGATGACACAGGAGGGGGTTGGTTACTGCACTATTCTGGGCTTTTGTTACTCTGGGCTTCTGTTCTGATGAATGGGGGATGGGACACCACAAACAAACCCACTGACCCTTATGCTGTCCTGCCTCTGACATTTCACATTCTAGATCACCTGGGAGAGAAGCCAAAGCCAGGGACACTGCACTGACTGGAACTGACTCTGCCATGGCTGCGTAGAGCCATTTCTTGCAGCTGGCTCCGAGTTGATGAGAGTCCAGCACCCACCGCTGCCTCCCTGAAAGGAGAGATGCGGAAGGGAGCAGAAGCAGATCCTCCTGGACAGCCTCTTAACAGCTCCATAGACTTGAAGGGTTCAGGAGAACGAGGTAACTGGAGCTTCCTTGCCTAGGAACAGGCTGGACGGAGGAGATGCCTTTCAGGGGCGGGTGTAGCTCTTTCCTCCTCCCCACCCTTACCCCCGCCTCCTGCAGCAGGGGCTGTATTGCTCCAATGGACTCGGCTCGTGCAGCACATGCTCTCTTGTGTGGCAGTTGCACGTATGGTTTTTAGGACTGTACGTGTTCTACCCCCTTGAAAATGTTTGGCTCACGTCTCCCTGGGTCGCTCCTGTCACTGCTCTTTCCTTCTGTTTGTTTGTCCTTCCAGTGTGTGAGCTGAGGTGTTTGCACTCATAACCCATGCAGAGCCCTGCCTCCGAGCATGGCCAGGGACAGGTGTAGCTGCCTGTGGCCACAGCACATTCATTTGTGTTTTGCCAGTGAATGTATCATGCCCTCAGATGTGTCTCTGGGCGCTAGGGAAGAGGGTTTGCTAAAATTGAACTCCAGCAGGGGTTCCCTGATTTACTCTCCCTGGGATGGAGGAGGCTCCTCCAAAGTTCCCACCAACCTTTGGTGGTTAATTATGACAACTCTGGATATTCATGTTAACCATATAAATGCTCAATCCCTTTTTTAACTTTCCTAAATTCTTTTTATCAATTTCCTGTGGCAGTGAGTTCCACAGTCTAATCATACATAGGCTGGAAAAAATAGTTCCTTTTTCACCTTTTTAATCTCATTGAATATCCCCTTGTTCTTGTGTTCTGAGACAGGGAGAACAATGGGAAGGCGATAACTACCCCTTTAAGGGACAGGCAGGAGGCTACATCTGGCACAGGTGTAATCAAGGCCGACCTGCCCCACCACAGGCCTGGGCTATCTGAAGGGGAAGAGGGAGCTGAAGGAGAGAGGGGAGTAGAAGCCAGGCAGGCTGCAGCAGGTGGTGGTTTCTCGCAGGCTCTAGGAGACCAACCTAATCAGTCTGAGACTTGGTTTGATGGATGTTAACTTTGGGATCCCTGACCCAGGGTCCTGAGGTGAGGACCATATGAACTGTTTGTTGAAATTGCTCCTGTCCTGAAGCCTTATTAAAAGGGGACGAGCTGTTTTGTTAATTAGTGTTGGCGGCTCCTGGCCTTGGGCTGTAAGAGCAAACGTAC
The DNA here is from genome assembly GCF_016161935.1 of Mauremys reevesii. Classification (NCBI taxonomy): domain Eukaryota; kingdom Metazoa; phylum Chordata; order Testudines; family Geoemydidae; genus Mauremys; species Mauremys reevesii. The sequence continues at coordinate 428,812 of NW_024100856.1, forward strand.
TGCTGCCAATCAAGGGACATTAAGGAGGGGTGCACCCACAGTGCCACACCAGGCCACAAGGGAGCGTGCAGGGATGGCCCACACAGGGCAGGTGCAAGGATATTTTGTGCCCTAGGCAAAACTTCCACCTTGTGCCCCCGCCTCCTCCCCCGCGGTTCATTGAGAGGCAAATCCCAATAACCCCAGGGGCCAGCCATGCCCAGGGGCTGCTCCCCAGACCAGGTTCCCCCCTCCCCACCCCTGAACTCCCCTGGAGGGTGCACAGCCCCCCCGTGAGCCCAGCCCAGCCCACCCCGACAGCCCCCGCCCCGAGTCCATTCACTGGGTTTGCCAGGCGTGGGGGGCTGCTGCAGCAGCTCGGCAGGGAGGAGCCGCCTTCCGGAGGCACCAGAGCGTCAGCAGCGAGCCCCAGCCATGTTGGAGCCGGCGCGGTGCCGGGGGGCAGCAGGCCTGCAGAAGTGGCGGTGCGGCTAGCCAACGCCTCTGGCTCTCCGGTGCCTCCGGAAGGCGGCTCCTCACTGCCAAGCCAGGGCACCGCCTTTTTTAGGGTTACCATATTTCAGCAGTCAAAAAAGAAGACCGTGTGTGGGGGTGGGGGGGTAGAGCCCCACCTGAGTCCAGCCCCCATCCTCTCCCTCCTCCTTCCTGCCTCCCTCAGAACCCCAACCCCTCCCCTCTGCTCCTTGTCCCTGACTGCCCCCTCCTGAGACCCCCCACCCTAACTGCCCCCTAGGACCCCACCCCCCAGGGCCACCCAGAGGATTCCGGGGGCCCAGGGTCTTCGGCGGCGGGGGGCCCCCGCTTCAGTGGTAAGTCGGGGGCAGGGGGTCCTTCCATTCCGGGACCTGCCGCCAAAGTGCCCCAAAGACCTACGGCGGGGACCCCCCACCGCCAAATTACTGCCGAAGCGGGACCCGCCGCCAAGTGCAGCCCCCACCGCGGGTCTTCGGGGCACTTTGGCTGCGGGTCCCAGAACGGAAGGACCCCCCCACCCCCCGCCGCCGAATTACCGCCGAAGACCTGGCTGCACTCCGGCGGCAGGTCCCGCTTCGGCGGTAATTTGGCGACGGGGGGGTCCTTCTGTCCCGGAGAGGAAGGACCCCCCCGGCCAGCGAAGACCGGGAGCGAAGAAGCGAGAGTTTTCCCCCCACGCAAGAATTTTCTGGGGCCCCCGGAGCGAGTGAAGGACCCCGCTCCAGGGGCCCCGAAAAACTCTTGTGGGGGCCCCTGCAGGGCCCGGGGCCAATTGCCCCACTTGCCTCCCCCCGGGCGGCCCTGCCACCCCCTACCTGTCCCCTGGCTGCCCTGACCCTTATCCACACCCTCACCCCTAGACAGACCCCCCCCAGGACTCCCACGCCCCAGCCAGCCGCTCTCCGCCCCCTGACAGGACCCCTAGAACCTCCTGACCCATCCAATCTTTCCCTGCTTCCTGACTGCTCCGGTTCCTCTCCCCACCCCAGCTCCCTGAGGGCCCCCCCAGAACTCCCCAATTCATCCAACCCACCCCCTGACAGCCCCTCCCCCGGAACTCCCCTTACCAGGCCCAGGCCAGTCAGACGCTGGCTCCACATGGAGCGAAGTGCTGGCGACAAGATGCTGGGGGTGGGGGAGCGGGGAAGGGACTCTGCCTGCTGGAGGCCAATGGGACCAGCTAAATCAGGCCCAGGCACCCAATCAGCTGTGCCGCACTCTGTGTGAGGGGAAGGAAGGGGAGGAAAAATCCCGGACACCCCCAAATCTTGGTGCCCTAGGCGACCGCCTAGTTTGCCTAGTGGTTGCACCCAGGGCCGGCTCCAGACCCCAGCGCGCCAAGCGAGCGCTTGGGGCGGCATTTTACCGGGAGGGCGGCAAGCGGACCTTCCGCAGGCACATCTGCAAGAGGTCCCCCGGAGCCGCGGGACCGGCGACCGGCAACCCGCCCCCTGCGGCATGCCGCCATGCTTGGGGCGGCCAAATTCCTAGAGCCGCCCCTGGTTGCACCGGCCCTGGACCCACACCTTTATCAACAAAAGCTCCGAGCTGCCTTCTGTCCCATCTGTTATTGCACAGACAGTTTATCCTGACCCCTCTCAGTCACCTCCTCTCCATGGCGAACAATCCCAGGCTTTTCAAACTCTTGTCATGGATTTTCCAGGCCCTTGATCATCCTCCACCCTCCTCTGAATCCCTCTGAATTCTGCAGGGTCCTTTCTGGGGATTAATTGGGCTAATTAATCACACAGTGGTGATTGGGGAGTGCTGTTCTCCTTCACAGTCTGGATGGGAGCTGGAGTTAATGTTTGTGTCCAGAGCTGACACAGAACCATTTAAGACGTCAAAATAAATATCTGGTGTGTGTCCGATCAGAGCCTGATGGCAAATAATTCTGGTCTGAGTCACCCCAGGAGCATTAACAGGTTTTTATCTTCCAGATCATCCAGCTAATTCCAGCTCCAGGAAACCTGCAGTATGGGATCGTCCAGCTGCCCTCAGAGCCATAATCGTGGTTACAATGGTCGTCATCATCGCTCTAGTAGCAGCTTTGATAGGTAAGTTCCCAACCCCTGATGATTCTGTCTCTGGTGTGGAGCTTTCTTCCTTTGCGGCTCACAGCTCCATGTCATCTCTCCCCTGGCCTCTCTGCTTTAGCAGTCAGGTCACACAGGAGCCTCTCTAGGCTCTTTCATGGCCCCCCACCCCTCATCGCTGTCAGTCCTGAGAACATCAGAGACACTAACGGATTTCTCTGCACACCCCTGTGAGGCAGGGATGTGTCCTTGTCCTTGTTTTGTGGCAGGGGAGCCAAGGCACCGTGGCCTCGTTCCACAAAGGGCACTAAAGGGCCGAAGTCCCAGTTTCAGGCACCCTGTGATCTGCCAACCCCCTGTCCAGCTGCCACTGAACCCTGGGGGTGCCTGAGCTCACCTGGGGAATCCGGACGACACTTGCTGTAGAAGTTCCCTCCCACTTCATGTTCTGCCTCTGGGCGTGTGCTGCTGCTTGGCTCTTGGCACCCAGAGGCCTGTCGAACCCGTGGGGCGGGATCTGGCAGGTGTCATCATCATCATTCATTCATGCCCGTCACCCCAACCGGGGTATGGGCCGCCAACCACAGATCTCCAGAGTCTTCTATCCTGGGCCATTCGCTCTAGCTGGTTCCAGGTATAGCCCATTTTTTTGCGTGCTTAGGGTGAAACAGGTGGGGGACAAGAAAACCCACCACCCTTAACCCTGCCCCAGTGGTAGGGCCCTTCCCTGGGATGTGAGACCCCAGTTGCAGTCCCCTCTGTCTGAGGGGAGACAGGATCTGACCAGGGGTCTCCCACCTCTCCAGGGAGTGCCCAGCCACTGAGCTGTGGGACAGTCTGATGGGGGGGGGGGTGTCAATATTTCCTGCTGAAGTTGTTCTGCTTTGATTGAATAATTAAATATTAATTGGGCCAGAGAGTTAGAATCCCTCTGATCTAGTGAGTAGGGCACCCCCCTGTGAGGGGGGGGCCCTACTCCAATCCCTGCTCACCAGGGAGAGGGGACTAAAGCAGGGTCTCACGTCGGGGTGAGAGCCCTGCCAGTGGGTTAAAGGTGATCAGGGAGGTCGTCTTCTCTTCCTCCCCCTCCCCCCGCACCCAGCCAGTTTCACTGGATTTAGGCACCTGCTGCACTCGCTCTCCCAAGTGACGTAGGTACCTGACCCCAGGGCAGGGGGTCCCCGCTGCAGGTTGTTAGCAGGGCTGGGCCCCTCCCTGCAGCCAGGGCTGAGGGGCTGAGCTCTGAGAGGGGCGGGGCGGAGGGCACAGGCCTTGTCACTGTCTCGTATTGGCTGGCTTGGGCAGCCCCTGTCTAGCGAGCTGGCTGTTGTGGATCCCGTTCTTAGGCACCGCTCCCCCCGCCCATTCGCTGCGTGGGGCACCCGGGCACCCAGCTCAGGCCCTGTGGGTCCTGTTGTTGTTCCAGGGTTTTCCTAGGCTAGTAAAAGTTTGGTGTTGCGATATTGAACGTAAATTAAGCTGTCATGGGATAAAAGGGAAGGTCCTTTCATGGATTGAGAACTGGTTAAAGGACAGGGAACAAAGGGTAGGAATTAATGGTAAATTCTCAGAATGGAGAGGGGTAACTAGTGGTGTTCCCCAAGGGTCAGTCCTAGGACCAATCCTATTCAACTTATTCATAAATGATCTGGAGAAAGGGGTAAACAGTGAGGTGGCCAAGTTTGCAGATGATACTAAACTGCTCAAGATAGTTAAGACCAAAGCAGATTGTGAAGAACTTCAAAAAGATCTCACAAAATTAAGTGATTGGGCAACAAAATGGCAAATGAAATTTAATATGGATAAATGTAAAGTAATGCACATTGGAAAAAATAACCCCAACTATACATACAACATGATGGGGCTAATTTAGCTACAACGAATCAGGAAAAAGATCTTGGCGTCATCGTGGATAGTTCTCTGAAGATGTCCACGCAGTGTGCAGAGGCGGTCAAAAAAGCAAACAGGATGTTAGGAATCATTAAAAAGGGGATAGAGAATAAGACTGAGAATATATTATTGCCCTTATATAAATCCATGGTACGCCCACATCTCGAATACTGTGTACAGATGTGGTCTCTCACCTCAAAAAGATATTCTAGCACTAGAAAAGGTTCAGAAAAGGGCAACTAAAATGATTAGGGGTTTAGAGGGTCCCATACGAGGAAAGATTAAAGAGGCTAGGACTCTTCAGCTTGGAAAAGAGAAGACTAAGGGGGGATATGATAGAGGTATATAAAATCATGAGTGATGTTGAGAAAGTGGATAAGGAAAAGTTATTTACTTATTCCCATAATACAAGAACTAGGGGTCACCAAATGAAATTAATAGGCAGCAGGTTTAAAACAAATAAAAGGAAGTTCTTCTTCACGCAGCGCACAGTCAACTTGTGGAACTCCTTACCTGAGGAGGGTGTGAAGGCTAGGACTATAACAATGTTTAAAAGGGGACTGGTTAAATTCATGTTGGCTAAGTCCATAAATGGCTATTAGCCAGGATGGGTAAGAATGGTGTCCCTAGCCTCTGTTTGTCAGAGGATGGAGATGGATGGCAGGAGAGAGATCACTTGATCATTGCCTGTTAGGTTCACTCCCTCTAGGGCACCTGGCATTGGCCACTGTCGGTAGACAGATACTGGGCTAGATGGACCTTTGGTCTGACCCGTTACGGCCTTTCTTATGTTCTTATGAACCTCAAACGCCTCCGTCCCTTTGTGGATCCGGCCTCAGGGACTTGCTCTGGGTCAGGCAGGGAGTCTGCCACAACTTGGAAGTGAATCCAGATCTCCTGAGCCCCAGTCGTCCAGGGCAGCGAACACAAGACAGTCGCTCTTTTCCCGATTCCAGCCCCTCTGTTGCTCCCTTTTACACTCAGGGACTCTCTTCACACCCGTTTGGGTGGATGGACTGACACGGTTCCAGTGTCCGATCTTCACTGAGCAGGGTAACTTGTCTGCAGCTCAGGGCTTTGAGGTTACTGGCCTGGCCTGGCCTCATCTTCCTGCCGCCCTTCCCCTGGTTGTCCCCACAGCAGGGCTGGCAGGGGCTACAGCATCGCTGGTGTGAGCTTTATTCAGCTGTAGGGGGGAGCCCCCATCACTGCAGTGGTGTTGCTGAGAATTTAACCCCTGGGGTCAGGGATCTCCAAAGGGAAGGCTCCCCAGGATGTTAAATTCGGCCAGTTGGTGCGTACGGGATGTGCGATTACAGGCTATTTCCATTCACTCTAATGTTCAGCAAGGTGTGGGGCTGTGGGGTTATCAGTGGGGCGCTGGAGGGTTTAGCAGCTGGGCGAGGGGTCTGGGTGCTGCTTACTGGGGTTATTAGAAGATGCTCTCACTGCCCCCACATTCCCCTCAGTGTAGTCACACGTTGCAGGCTGCGTTCAGGGGATCTGAGGCTTTGATACGTAAGATGGGTGAGGAGGGAAACCCGCTCAGAGAGGCTGTTGGATCTGAGGGCCCCTCGTCTTCAAGGTGTCCTTGTCTGGGGCCCAGCAGGTCTGGCAGCTTCTCTGCTGCCGCCTGCTGGTGGTTTGGAGGCTCTGAACTTCTAACATTCTGCCGCTGCCTATTGTACCTGCTCCCATGAGATCAGTCACAGAAATGACCCGCTCGGTGTTCACCCTGCGCTGCCTCCTGGACTGAGCTGCCCAGCTCTGTAGATGTGGCTGTGGAAGGTGTGAGCACATGACACTGCCCTTAGCCCTGTACGAGAATCCATGTGCTGGGCAGCAGGAGCGTGGGACCTGCTGGGGGGCGGGGGGAGGGAGAGTATCCGTGCAGGAACTGTGGCCCCTCCCCCACTCCTTTCCCCCCAGGGCCGGTGGAGTGTCTGGGGCTCCCCACAGCAGCCCAGGTTCCCTGAGTGGCTCTTACCACACCCCGGCTCTGGCTTCTGGCCTGGCCAGGTGTCGGGGCCTCAGAAGGGAAGAGGAGCAGGGGGTGGGGCCCCATGGTGGGAGGAGGGGGGCTAAGGCCCAGCTCAGCCCCCTGCCAGGAAGAGGCTGGTGCTGCTAGCAGGGGCTGCTCATCATGGCAGGGGAGCTGATCCCCCTCTCAGGTCCCCGGCCGTGAAGTGCAGCCCCTGCCGCCGCCAGCACCGTGCCTGCCCGAGGCTCTATGCCCAGGTTAACAAGTGGGCAGGCCTGGGCCCCCCATGTTAAAACATGGGGGGGGTGCATGGTCCCCCCCTTACCACACCAGTTCCACCGCCCCTGCCAGACACACTCCTCCCTTGCTCTCACCTTCCCCATTCCCTTGGCTGCACACTCTGTACATCCCCAGCCCGATGGGGGCTTGGCCTGGTTGGCCTCTGGCGCTGCCGCAGTGTGTGTGTCATAACAAACTCCAGCCACGCTGCTTGTCGGGTTGCTGGGCCGTGGCCTCTGGTGCAGCTGCTGCTGGCCACTCTCAGACTGGCCCGTCTCTCCCATCAGTCTGATCCCATCGGGCAGTTCTTGTTTCTGTCCCTGCTCGTTCTCCACAGAGATGAGATGGGACGATCTCTCCCCTTGTGTTTTGTGTTTTCTAGTGGTAACATCTAAGCAGCCTCCTCCATGCCCCCCTGCTGCCCCCTGGTGCCCGGATGGCTGGATCCGGATCCAAGGGAAATGTTACTATTTTTCTAAGGCTGAAGAGAACTGGACCTACAGCCAGAACTTCTGCTCTTCACACGCTGCCTCCCTGGCCGGGATTGAGAGTCCGCAGGAGCTGGTGAGAAGCCGGTTAGATGCTTTGTGCCAAGCCCAGCGATCGCTGGCACCACTGACAGGGCTGGAGTCAGGCTGGGCTCAGCCCCTGTAGGGCAGAGAGGAGCCCGGGTGCCTCCCAGGCTGGGCAGCCAGAGTCAGTGCGGTTCTGGCAGCTGAATCCTGGCTAGACCTGGGTCTTCAACTTCCCCGACCCTGCGTCTGCCAGAGCCCAGGTGGGAGACTCGTCCTGTGCAGAGCTGGGCCAGCTCAGTCAGCTTCTGGCCAATGGGCTGCCTGGGGCTGGAGCAGGTGAGAACCTGCCCCCCCAGCTCAGCCCAGCCCCAGGGTTGCCTCCTGGGTGGGGCGGGGGGAATCCAGCTGGAGGTGAGGTCTGCTTTAGGCCTCTTCCCCTCAGCTTCCCTGCCCTGGTGGCAGGGGTCTGTCTGCCCTCCCCCTGCAGCTCCCTCTCCCTCCTGGCCCTGCTGTGCTCTGAGAAGAGGCTGCTGGGCGGACAGTGACCTTGCAGCTCAATTCCTGCTACACCCAGTAGGTGCCACAGCCCCAAAAAGGAGGAGGGGGGAGGGTGAAGGGTTAATACTTATCTGATCCCTTCACCCAGTAACCATGGAAGAGGCCTCTAGAAATCCCCTGCAGCCCAAGGTGGGGGAGCAGCATGGAGTCAGGGTCTAACACAGCTGATGCTTTTATTGTGTTTCTAAGGGTTCCCTGCTGCCATACGAAGGCAGACTGGACCACTGGATCGGCCTCCGGAAGGACATGGGCCAGGTCTGGAAATGGGCCGATGGGACCGAATTTGACCATCGGTGAGTCTTCCCCTCCCGCCCCTCTGCATTGATCAGAGGCTCTGGAAATGCCCCACTGGCTTCTTTAACGTCCCCTCTTGCCCAAGTGGGGCCTTGTGCTGGTGCAGGAAGGAGGATCCTGAGGGGCTGTGAGTGCAGCTCCCCTCCCTGACCTGGGGTGTCTCCCTGGTCTGTGCCTGGCACACACTGACTCTAGCTCCAATTGCTTCTGGGTTACAGGTTTGAAATACACGGAGGCGCAGACTGCGCGCAGCTGGACGAAGATTTCACTGTTGTCACATCAAGCTGCAGCACACCAAGAAAATGGATCTGCAGTAAACCTGATACCCCTGGGAAGGGAGAGGAGGGAGCAGTGGGAGGGGATTCGTGAACAAGGGAATTGGAGAGCAGCTGTGACAAAGCCTGGTTCTAGTCCCCTCCATGCTGAAGCCTGGTTCCTTGTTTCTTAGTCAGTCTCTCTCCAGGATTTTATCCAGTCCTAGTCATCAATTACCCTAATGCTGCCATTTGTGACCCTTCTCTCGGGGAGACTGGTGCAGTTTCAGGGTAACTGGGTCTCTGTCCCACCTCCATCAGGTCAGGTCTCGAGTCTCCAGCCCAAACCCCGGTGCCCTTTACCTTGGGGTTCTGCCCCCAGCAGTATCCCCACACTCTGATCTCCCCTCCCAGGGGAACCCCCAACCCTTTGACCCACCTTGCCTCAGTGGCTACTGCCAGTCATCACCGAGCCCCCCGTCACTGGGGCAGACGCAGTCTGTAATGGCCAATTATTGGCAAGGGGGTAGGTCCAGCTGCCTCTGCCTATTCCCAGGCTGCACCTCTGTGGCCCCAGTACCTCTCTTCAGCCTTTAACAAGGCCTCAGGCTGGCGCTCCCCAGCTCCTGTCGCCTCTGCTCTGCTCACTCCAGTACTAGAGTGAGACTGACTTAGCTCCTGGCTCACAGTCCTTGTATAGGGCAAGCTGTGGCCTGATGGGGCCTGGCCCCAGCTGTGGCTGCTTCCCCAGTCAGTGTAGCTTTTTCCACCAGAGCGGGATAACAGCCCTGCTACAGGCAGTGGTTCCCAAACATTAACAACCTGTGAACCCTTTTCATGAAAATGATCAAATCACGCGAACCCCCTCTAAAAATAAATATTTCCATGGATTTTCTCCCTTACCTGAGCACAAATTACACTGGTCTACAATTTTTGAGAAGTCGTCTGCTTCAGAGATAAAATGTGCTATTTATTATGTATTTTGATGTGCTGAATTCAAATATGACAATTAAAACAACTGGCTACTGTTTCTAAGATATTTAAGTTTTTACATTTTATGTCTATGTATATTGTGTAGATAGTAGAGTTTTAATCGTAAATTGTAAACCTAGGTCTTTTCATGTGTTTATGGTTGCTTTGCATGATAATATTTCACCTGTCCTGTTTATGTAACACTTTAGATAACCCTTTTGCTGATTTTTAACTAAAATGTAGTATGAAACAAAAGCCAAAAAACTATATGTACGTAGTTTAGTCCTATTCAGTGTCTACTTGACGCTTCTTGGCTTGTCTCTTGTATTCATTAAATGGAGCATCTCTTGTCACTGTCCAGCAATAGTCTGCAAGCATTGATGGGCTCCATTTGCCCTGATAGCGTTTCTCCATTGTTGCAATGTCCTGGTGAAATCGCTCGTCGCTCACTGCTCTGCAGCTCGGTGGAAAAAAATCTAGATGAGAGTGCAAAAAATGTATCTTTAGTGACATGTTGCAACCAAGGCTTTTGTATGCCTCGAGGAGGTTTTCCACCAACAACCTGTAGTTGTCTGCCTTGTTGTTTCCGAGAAAATGTATTGCCACTAACTGGAAGGCTTTCCATGCCGTCTTTTCCTTGCCATGCAGTGCATGGTCAAATGCATCATCTCAAAGAAGTTCACGAATCTGAGGACCAACAAAGACACCTTCCTTTATCTTAGCTTCACTTAACCTTGGAAATTTTCCATGGAGGTACATGAAAGCTGCTTGTGTTTTGTCAATGGCCTTGACAAAGTTCTTCATCAGACCCAGCTTGATGTGTAAGGGTGGTAACAAAATCTTCCTTGATTCAACGAGTGGTGGATGCTGAACACTTTTCCTCCCAGGCTCCAATGACTGTCAGAGTGGCCAATCTTTCTTGATGTAGTGGGAATCTCTTGCACGACTATCCCATTCGCAGAGAAAACAGCAGTACTTTGTGTATCCAGTCTGCAGACCAAGCAAGAGAGCAACAACCTTCAAATTGCCACAAAGCTGCCACTGATGTTGGTCATAGTTCATGCACCTCAAAAGTTGTTTCATGTTGTCATAGGTTTCCTTCATATGGACTGCATGACCAACTGGAATTGATGGCAAAACATTGCCATTATGCAGTAAAACAGCTTAAGACTCGTCTTCGATGAATCAATCAACAGTCTTCACTCATCTGGATCGTGAACGATGTTGAGGGCTGCCATCACACCATCAATGTTGTTGCAGGCTACAAGATCACCTTCCATGAAGAAGAATGGGACAAGATCCTTTTGACGGTCACGGAACATGGAAACCCTAACATCACCTGCCAGGAGATTCCACTGCTGTAGTCTGGAGCCCAACAGCTCTGCCTTACTCTTGGGTAGTTCCAAATCCCTGACAAGGTCATTCAGTTCACCTTGTGTTATGAGGTGTGGTTCAGAGGAGGAGAATGGGAGAAAATGTGGGTCCTGTGACATTGATGGTTCAGGACCAGAAGTTTCATCCTCTTCCTCTTCCTCGTCTGACTCAAGTGAGAATGATTCTGGTTGTGGAAGCCAGTAAATAATTAACAAGGTTTTGAAGAGATCTTAATGAGTGTTAGTTAGCATGAGTTAGGTTAACTGTGACCCTGGTGACGTGAGGAAGCAAGATAATGTAAGACAGAGTGAATTGTGTGAAAGTTATTACGACCTTGCAATGTGCAGTCTTGCAGTCTTGTTTTTCTAGTGAGATAGCAGGAAAACTTATGTATAAACAAAATGTATTTGTTGTTTTTTACTGTCTGTATTATTGCTAGAAATTGTCTGTAAAAGGTATAAAGGCTTGCTGTGATTGTTTACCAGTTGAGAGACCTGTCCAGGACCCTGTGTCCTATGGCACTCTCTCCCTCCATGGTAATTACTGGAGAAATAATAAAGTATTTGATTTTGCTGCATCCAAACAAAAAGTGAGAACTGAGTTTTTCTTCGACAATTTGGGGGCTCGTCCGGGATGGCAACGCCCACGGACCCACAGACAACTACTACGGATCATTCCCCTTCGAACCCCATGGCGCCACATGAGAGGTATGAGACCTTTTGAAATCTCTATTGGGGTATCGGAGGAGGATTTTTCCGTGAGGACGTCTGTCTCTCTGTTGGGCTCACGCCATCTGAACTTATTGACTGTGCAGCAGGATCAGATGCAAAGTGGTATTGGGGAGAGGCCCCAATAAGGTTAGTTTATTGCAGTACTGGGAACTGCTGAGTTGGCCAAGGAAATGCATAAGGTAATGCATAGGTAAATGCATTAGAATGCACCGGTGCTGAGGGGTTTTTACCGCCTCAAGAGGGGTTGTCATACCGCCTCATGGTATTGGTCCGGACCAGGTAAAGATGCATCATGGTTTTAAAAAAAAAAAAAAAAAAAGATAAAAAGGTTGAAAAAGGGTTAAAAAAAAGAAAGAAAAAGGAAGAAAAAGAGGCCTTGGTGTGTGTGTGTGTACACCAGTGTGAGTGGCTGTTACCGGGCTAGCCCAGTAACTAGTGGATCTTTAGGAGATCCGACCCACGGTGGGCTGACTCAGCCTGGCATAGTCCGGCAAGGAAGCTGCCTGGGTCTAGGAGTGTGTGAACCCATCTTCCCTCCCCTTTCCTTGTGAGTCTCTCCTGTGTGAGTGGAAAATGGGTAAGGGACTGTCTAAATATTCCACCTTACCCCCTAAGGGTGCCCCAGCATATTACATGTACGTACGTTATGGTCCTAAAACCTGCAGGTATTTAAATGATTGGAATCTGTACACGCGTGAAAATTCATTTAAACAATGCCCATTAGAAGGTACCTTTAATCTAGATAAGATCATATATCTCAGTGGAGCTTTAATCACAATGAAAAACCTCTGTTACAGTGTGAGCAATTTGTCTAGGAACGGGTTAATTTGAAATTCGGCTTAGCCCTGAGATAAGGGAGAAGTTGTTTTGTCTTCAAGGTCATGAATTAGTGCAGACTATGCTAAGTGCTAAGTAAAACTGCTTCAGCCCCAGCTGGTTGTGGAAAATAAAAAAAGAAGCAGTATAAGTTACAAAACTGAGATTGCATTTCAAAAACTTAACGGTTCAGTGAGATCCAACAGTTTTTGCAACCCTGAAGCCGGACAGGCAGCTGACCTGAACTAGAATCTCTGGAAGAGACGCCGCAGGAGATTCCAGGGTGTAAAAGAACAGCCATCCCAAGAGTGGAAGCATGTTGGAAATGCTGGACAAGCTGTATACAGGATAATCTCCCGTCCACCTATTTCCCTTCTCTGAACATTATACACAGACATGCCAGTCTGGATATGTGTAAGTATTAAAGTGGCTTAAGGCTTAGGGCATTCATATTTTTCCCGAGTGATGTGGGAGCATTCCCAACACTCTCCATTGTTGTTTTATTATTTTAATGAAGCTTTAAAATTTGATTATATGCTCTGTCAGTTTGATCACCTGACATGAGGGATAAATTAGTAACAGGAATTTGTCACAGTTTGGTGAGCAATTAAGAATGGGGGGCACTACAGAATTTACACCATCTATCTGTTTTACCCTTGTTAGTTTGTTTGCTTTGTTTGGTACTGTTGGTGTTTTGTGTTAAGAATAGCATGATTATAGGTGAGCTCTCATAGGTTAAGGAAACACTATTTAGCTGTGGCTCTGTTTTGTTTAACCGGTTACTGATGTTTTTCTGCTCTGTTCATTTGGGCGTTAGGTGTGTGAGCGGAACTGAACTTCTCGTTCATAATTCCTCAGGGTGGAAGCCATGTGTGCGATGAAGCTCTGGGGTTGTCCTGAAATTTTACAGTCCCGCCCCCCGTAGCGGACAATATAATAGAAGTAGAAAAATTTGGCTTAGACTGTAATTTTCTTTGTTTTTTGTGTAATTTTCTTTTCTGTTTAAGTGTCAGCAGACAAATGGGTGGGTCTCTGGGTATGCCCCCAAAGGGGTTTGGATTATGTGTTAAGTGAATGGCCATGTATTTTTGCACAGGTGGCAAGCCTTACTAGGAAGGACTCAGGTAGTCTTGTGAGTAGAAATGTTTTGGGGACAAGACCAGAAGGGTGGGGGCTAGTTGAGTAGCCCACCCTCCTAGCTAAGAACTGGTTGTGGAACAAGCTAGTGTCCATGGACGGGACGATTCAGTGAGGAAAAAAGGATCGGGCCCAGGCAGGCGGGCAACAGACAGAGAGATTTGGAAACTTTTGAGGGTGTAGTGGAAAGAAGGAGTAAGTGAATATGAGCATGAGGATTTCAAATACTCAGAAGGATATTTGGAATGGTGATTTGCATTGGTACAGTGGCTGTTGGAAGGAGAAAGCAATTGATTTTTAAGGGAAAATGAAAAATTGACTCTGTGTTTGCTGGGGGGAACAGCACTTGAACTTTGTGAAAAAGCTGAAGAGAACAGTTTTTTGGTGTCTTTGACATGTTTGTGAATGAATTCAGGCAAAGAAATTATTAGATTGCACTCATTTGGCTATGAACAATTTTGTTAAATCAGTTGAAGAATGTATACAGTGCTATGTAATGACATTGTATTAGGCCCTACAGGCACTATAAGTGGTGATGTTTTCTTTCAGTGTTTAAAAGCAGGAGTTAAAAGAAATAAAAAGCAAGCCGGAGAGCATCTGTGTTAATACAAATTAACTAACTGATAAGGTAGAGGCCGCTGAACCAGGGCTGTCTACGAAGCACATACGAGAAAATATGGGGTAATTCCTCTGTTTTGCCTAGAATCAACAAGAGTATTTGTATATTTTAAGTATTTAACTGCCCCGAAGTGGACCTCTGTTTTGTCTTTCAGATAATCAAAGAACATTAATGCCAGCTACACAGCATTCAACATACTATGATTTACTGGCAGTCACAATTATGTTGTGTATTCTATGTTCTGTTTTGTGGTGTTTTGCCAAAGAATTGTTGTGTTTAATATTTTCATGAGATGGTCTGATTTGACATCAAGCGAAAATGTTGCATTGCAATGCAGATACTTGTTTTGTTCAACTTAGAATACAAAGTGTTTGGTTACATCAGAAAAATGTGATATACTAAAGTCTAATACATTTTCTTAAGTAAGAGAAAGAAACTACATTGGCCAAATCTTTTAATTGAGAATTGTTGTTAAAATTTGCATACTGACAGTCTTTGGAAGCAAGGACATGAAAAGTTAACCCACTCCCCATATTGTACGAGGGATCCTTCTGGCTACCTCAGACTTTTAGCCAGAGGGCTGGGGATGGTGGATAGCTATTGGACTGAGAAGTTCACTTAATATAACTTCTAAAGTGGGTGTGCTTGTCCTGGCTTGTTCTTCCAAAGTTCTGTAATAAGGTTATTTTAGTGAAAGGGTATATGTGGCATACATTGAATGATAATACTTCTGTACTGTATAACAGTACTGTTTATGTGTTCATGGTATGAAAAAGGTGTATAGTTGAAGAGTAAAAGTTTCCTTTGTAGGTTAAATGAAGAAAAAAAAAAAAGCCAAGTAGAGAATGGCTAACATGCGCTGGCCCCAGTCAAGGACACCGCTTGGCTGCCTACCAAGGGAAGGGGGGGGGGAAATGTTTGCTGCAGTTACACGAGATTGGTGTGCAGCGGCCAGCCCACTCTCCTCCTTGGGGACCTTTTGTAAATATTCAGATTGATTTTATTTCGATGTCTACATGTTGTGGTTATGGATATGTATTTGTTTTAGTTGATGTATTTACCAATTGGGTTAAAGCTTTTCCCTGCAGGAAAGCAGGTGTCAGGACTGTTGTGACATTTTGCTTAAAGATTTTGTGCCACGTTTTGCCATCCCTGTGGGTATCAACAGTGATCGTGGAATTCATTTTTACTGGACCGATTGTGAAGGAGTTATGTGCAACTCACTGCCCTCACCACCCAGAATCTGCTGGGACAGTGGAACGCCAGAACAGGATTTTAAAGAATAAACTGGCCAGATTTGTGCTGAGACACACTTACAGTGGCCAGATGCCCTTCCTTTGGCACTGATGTGTATGAGAACCATTCCCAATCGAACGACTGGACTCAGCCCTCATGAAATTTGACAGGACACCCAATGCTGACTACCAACTGCACCCCCACTAACCCCAGCTCAGATGGACATTCATTTGCTGGATAACATAATGCTTAAATATTGTCAGGCACTAATGAAATGTGTTAAGTCTTTTTATACACAGGTGATGGAAGCACTACCAAAGGATCCTGTGCAACCTTGCCACTCGTTGGAACCAGGAGCCTGGGTCTACATAAAGATCCATCAGCGAAAGACTGCCTTGGCTCCATGCTGGAAAGGCCCTTTCCCAGTCCTGCTGACTACCGACACCGCTGTGAAGTGCCACAAACTGACTGCTTGGACCCAGGATTCTCACTGCAAAAAGACCCCTCCACATCAGAAGAATTTTCCTATTGATGATTAGCCTATTCTTTCTTCTAGTTCTACTGTGCTTCTGGACAGCGGGGAAAGAGCTCCCTTGACCACTGACAGACCAACTGTGCCTTTAGACTTTTCTAGAAAAGAGCACAGCTATTACAGGGTGATATGTGCTGGAAACCTCTCCCCTGTAGGATGCTAAACCTCGATTGTTTTGGGAAAGAAGAAGACACACTCACTCCACTGACATTGCCAAAGTCCAGGAATTCCTGACTGAAAAGGACACTGAGAACTGACCCTGGTGAAGAAACAAAGAATTACATACTGGCAGGAAGAACTTTGTGGGACCCATGCTTGGGACTGTGGTATTATTTGGATTTTGGGGTTTATTCTACAGGCTGTGCCCTGTGTTTTGGATAAATCCTTCAGTATGTATTTCCCTCCCTAATTGGATTTTACCTGACATTGCCCTTATCCAGTTTTCTACATACCCAGATTGCTCACAAGGGGCTACCATTAGATTAGCACAACACAAAGGCCTGGGTTATTTCCTCTGGACAACAAGGGAATTGACCAGATCCCTGTGGGCTGGGTTATTTCATCTGGCCAATAGTGTAGTAGCCATTTGGACTATTCTTCCAGGCCAAGAACATGATAAGAAATTGGGGCAACTAGAAAAGGCCACTAGTCTTATTTTTGAAGCTCAGCTATCTTCAGTACAGGCTGGAGTTGCTGAGTTACATGTAATTTCCACCCTTAGTTCTATGACCCAGAAGTTACTGACAGAGATGGTATTGAATATCACTGAGGCTGGGAAGGCATTGCAGTGGGATCTGGACTAGACTTGGCCCACTGCCCTTACAGACGTCAGGAGTACCATCTGATCTGTGGTCATGAAGACATACTTAGACACTTTCTGGATGGAAGTGTGGACATTCACAGTGCTCCTTCCAAGCATATGGACCGGTTAGAGTGGGTGTGGGCTCCCACATACCGAATCCTGCTGGGTCCATGGGGAGGATGCCTGTGGGACTGTAATTGTTTACCGAGACATCTGGGGAAATTAGACCACCTGGTATCTCCAACTGATTTCTAGACAGTACCCCTGGAATGACACCTGACATTTTGGATGAGAATAGAGAGTCAATGGACATTTTGGCTGTTAGAACCACCACAGCTCAGTGTATCAATAAACTGAAGCTAGGGGAAGTTGTCACTGTTTATGACAATATTTGTTGAGAGGGTGGAGGTCAAGGAACTACCCTGACGGGACGCCCACTTTTTCAAGCTAATGATAGCTGTGTGTGCGTTAATGACACCACTTTACAAGATATACATATTGATCTTACCACTGCTGCAGGCAATCCTATCATTTCCTGGCCTGCAGATAGAATATTGCAAGTAGCTCTTAGATTTTAGGTATATTTTGATTGGACTAGAATAATGCCTGATCGGTTTCAAAATTTGCTTTTATTGTTACCAAAGGTTCAAAGAATCTCTGAATTGCAAGGGCAAATTCCCATGTTTTAGAATGTATATCAAGCTGGAAGGAATGCCTTTCATACAGCTTATAGAGTGTTTACTTTATGTACTAGGTATGATGTTTTGTGCTTTGTGTTCACGATTGTACAACAGCCCCATTATATTATTCCTATAGGATTGTTATTATTTGTAGTGTTGTTAGTTAATTTAGGATTATATTGTTGTTGTTGTTGTAAATAACGTAAGAATAGCAATACCTTTCATGTTCGTGCTGATCATGCATTGTCATTACATCCCATGAAAACCCTAAGATTGACATATTTGCTGTAGAATCTGATATCCATGGTTTGATGCAAATTGGGATTTGAAATGTTTGTTGTACTAGAAGTACAAAAGGGGGGAGTGTGGAAGCCAGTAAATAATTAACAAGGTTTTGAAGAGATCTTAATGAATGTTAGTTAGCATGAGTTAGGTTAACTGTGACCCTGGTGACGTGAGGAAGCAAGATAATGTAAGACAGAGTGAATTGTGTGAAAGTTATTACGACCTTGCAATGTGCAGTCTTGCAGTCTTGTTTTTCTAGTGAGATAGCAGGAAAACTTATGTATAAACAAAATGTATTTGTTGTTTTTTACTGTCTGTATTATTGCTAGAAATTGTCTGTAAAAGGTATAAAGGCTTGCTGTGATTGTTTACCAGTTGAGAGACCTGTCCAGGACCCTGTGTCCTATGGCACTCTCTCCCTCCATGGTAATTACTGGAGAAATAATAAAGTTTTTGATTTTGCTGCATCCAAACAAAAAGTGAGAACTGAGTTTTTCTTCGACATGGTGCATCAGGAACTGGCAGTCCTTCTCTGTGGGGTACTGGGCGTATAACTGATGGAATCCACTGAAGAGTCCACTTTTTCTTCTTTGACACATCTTTCCCAGCTGGAGGCATCATGCAGAAGTAACAATTGCTGGTGTGATCGGTTGGCTCTCTCCAAATCATTGGCACTGCAAAAGGCATAGGCATAGATTTCCTTTTCCTGTTCAACCACTGGCGAATATTTGTTGCACAAATGTTGCAGCATGTGTGGGGCCCACCTCTTGTCCTGATCTCCTATTTTGCAGCCAAAATAAAGGTGATAGGCTTTCTTAACCATAGTGGTTATACTGCGCTTTTGTGATGCAAAAGTCACTTCACCACAAACATAGCAGAAGTTATCTGCACTGTTCACACAAGTACGAGGCATCTCTGCTCACTTTGGCTAAACAGAAATGTGTCCCTTTGCAAAATCAAACACTGACAAATACGAGAGCATGACACTGTATGATTTCTAGAGCTGATATAGGGCAATTTGTTCAGCAGAGTGATGTAAGCTTCGTTATGATTGCATCATCCATGACTTCTAGGAATAACATGATGCAATTCATATCATATATGACGTAATACCAGCTTCAGATTGCATCATTCATTGTTTTGCCTAAAAAGCAAGTATTGTCCAAACCCAGTCATAGATTTATTCATAGATCCAGTCAAAGATGTATTTTAGTCATTTCTGGTTTAAATTAAGATCCCTTCCCTTTATAACTCACTTATCCTCCGCTATTCCCAAGTCAAGGGTCGTATATACTGACCCAATAGCATAACTTGAAAACTAGAGCCAATCAACAATTTTAAGCATCATTTTCGTTCCCAGTGACCCAGAATTAGTAACGTTTGACTACATTTATTTCAGAAGCATTTTGCCTGTAGAGCAGTGTAATAGAAGTAGTGATCTTGGAAATAATATAACTGCACAACTGAAGTTTATGTTCTGCCAGGAAGACATGGTCGCAGGGCTCGGGCTACTGGCCCCCTCGCCTGGGGTCCCTAGGGATGGCTCTGTCTGCCATTACAGATTTTTTTCCAAGAACCCCACTGTTCTAGGGCAAAAGCATTATGGAGAAAATGTACAAAAATCACTAAAAGTTCCCCCTCACTAAACCCACCAGAAATCATCCCTCTTCCACAGAGGGGAGTCTAGTAGCAAGTGACACTTCCAGGCCCTCCCTATGGGGTTGGGGTTCCCCCCCCCCCCGGATGGAGAGGAAGTCCTGTTTGAATCAAAATGAAGGCTGTGAATCTGTTTAAACTCAGCCTTTGAGTGTCCTAAGTTCTGTCTCCGTCTCTGGAAAACCCCCTGTGAGCCAGTGTGTGGGAGCCAAACGTTCCAGGGTGTGATCCCAGCCAGGGAGAGGCTGGGTCACCACTTGCCCTGCAGCCTGGGGTGCCTCACAGTCCTGTGCAGAAGCTCCCAACCTGGCCCAAGCAGCCTGCAGGTCACGTCCTGAGTGTCTGTGCCTGGCCACAGCCCTGGTCCAGCAGCCTGTCACCTGTGCCACACTGGGCCCACCAGCCTTGGTCACTACCTGCAGGGTGACCGCAACATGCTCCCAGTCCCAGACTTCCCCCTAAAACATGTTCTGCCCTGTCCAGCCCTCTCCTGGACAGTCCAGATCTACTCGGCCCATTGCCCCTCTCAGGGGAGCAACATACACAGTCTGCTACCTTAAATGGAGTTACCCAAACCAGTCACAGCACTGGGTTAGTTGTAATAAAAAACGTGTTTTAGTCTTTAAACTACAAAGAGAGATTTTTAAGTGAGTACAAGTAATGAGGCATAAAGTCAGGAACGGCTGCAAGAACAATAAAGATAAAACACTTTCTATGCTAAACAACTTAGACTCGGCACAAGGTGCCGTCCCTCACCACAGGTTCACAGTGACGTTGCTGACCAAACTCTTAAGCCAGGATCTGCTCCCAAAGTCCAACAGCTTTTTCTTTTGTCATCTTAGATGAAAAGAGAGAGCTAGATAGGGAGAGGGAACATGGGGTGTTTTGCCCCTCACTTTTGGTCCAGTCACTGTTTGAGATGCAGTTTCCTGAAGGTCACCCCCTCAAAGCAAAGTTTATTCACAGTAAAGATGGCGACATGATGTCTGGTGGTGAAAAGTTCTGTGCTGTTTCTTCTCACCTCTGTTTCCTGAAATGCAGATTTCTCCTTGTCTCCTGTCTTCTCTCTCTCGCTGGCTGAGGACTGTTTACAACTTGTATAAACTCAGTGGTGGATTTAGAGTTAGTGGGGCCCTGTGCTCAGCTTCATTTTTGGCACCACCCCCCACCTCAGACCTAGCCAAGAAAAAGAACATTCTCTCTTATCTCCCCCATCCCTGTTTTTCATTCTGTTTTCCTTCATCCTGCTTCTATATAATAAGTAATAAGAACTAAATGAAAATAAAGTGAAGTACCTTGATTGTTTTTATAGTCTAACTTTTTTTTTTTCCCCACAGACCAGTTGAAAATTGCTATGGGTCTTGGCGGACCACTTAATGATCTTTCCAAATATTATTTGTACCATTAGCGAACTATTGTAAAGCATTTTGGATCAGAGCTCGGGGTTGGGGAAGTCCCAGTCGCAGCCACGGGGTTACCTTACCTTGCTGGCTGGTGGACGCGTCCCTGCCCCGCCACTGCTCCTGTTCGCTGCTAAAGGGAGCTGTGGTGGCAGCAGCATGTGAGAGCTGAGACCTCCCTGGCCTGCCGCTCCCTTCCCCTGGCCTTTTTCCAGGGTCCACCAGCAGCAGTGCACGCCCGGGACTGCACCCGCGCTGCCAGGCATCCAGAGGAGCAGGGCAGCAGGACAGGCCCAGGCAGACACCCCAACAGGGGAGCGCACCCCCCTTCCCTACAGCACTCCCCCAGCCAGCCCCTCACCTCACCTGGCCACTGGCGCCGGCCTGCAGCAGGACTCCTGGGAGAGCGCACTGCACACCGCACCTCCTGCACGGCTCTTAAACGGCTCCCTCCCTGCTCTCCCCCACAGCTCCTGCACCCCCCCACCCTGCAATGCAGGGGGTGCTGGATGGTGCTGGGCTGCCCGGCCCTGGGGCCCCCTGTGTGTTTCATTGTAAATCCGCCTCTGACATTAGAAATGAACTCTAGGGTAAGAATGGGGAGGTGAACAAAAGCGCTGAAATTCAGTGACAAGAAACGGCCACACGGTGGTACCAGAGCTTTGGAGGTGGCCATGCTGGCAACTGACCAATAGAATTCTGTCTACTTTATTTACAAGAGCCAGTTGTCTCTCCAAATGCAGCAGCATTGCAAGGGTTAAATGGGAGACATGCCCCAAAGCACCCCCGGAAATGTAATGCTGTCATTGCCCCGAGGGAGCACCCGTCGGGGAGTTACCCAGAAATTATTTATTATTCATATTCAGGGGTGGCTCTATGTATTTCGCTGCCCCAAGCGCGTGCCTGGGGCGGTAAGCCGTGGGAGGTCTGGCTGGTAACACGGATTCGGCGGCATGCCTGCAGGAGGTCTGGCTGGTAACACGGATTCGGCGGCATGCCCGCGGGAGGTCTGGCTGGTAACACGGATTCGGCGGCATGCCTGCAGGAGGTCTGGCTGGTAACACGGATTCGGCAGCATGCCCGCGGGAGGTCTGGCTGGTAACACGGATTCGGCGGCATGCCCGCGGGAGGTTTGGCTGGTAACGCGGATTCGGCGGCATGCCTGCGGGATGCCCGCCGGTCCCACGGCTTTGGCATACCCACTGCCGAATTGCTGCCAAATCTGCGTTACCAACCAGAGCTCCTGCAGGCATGCGGCTGAAGGCAGCCTGACTGCCAACCTCACAGCGACTGGCAGGCTGTTCCCCCCCCCCCGCCCCACGGCTTGCCGCCCCAGGCATGTGCTTGGATCACTGGTGCCTGAAGCAGCCCCTGTCCATATTACAATAGCACCTAGACCGACTTCCCTCCCTGCCCCCATCAACCAAGATCCCCTCCCCTTTCCTATTATGGCAGACAGCACACAGACCCACACCCTTCCCTGCAGTTAAGATGAAGGACCTGCTGGGCGGGGCGCTGCACAGACACACAGCGAGGGACAGGCCCTGCCCCAGCTGAGATCAGGGCCCTGTTAGGTAAAAAGCAAGTCCTTACTCACCTCTCCAGCACCCGAGTTCGTGCGGAGTTGGTATGGGGCTCACAATCTGTCAGAGACCAGACACCACTTCGTTGATCAACGGGCTCACACTATCCTTAGCTTAAAAGGCTTCAGAGTAAGTGTGGCAAGTTTATTAGGGTTGAGCATCAATATTTATACACAGAAGTAAACAAAGTGATTAACAGATCATAATGGTCATGCATAATCAATCAAGATTCTACAGGATAAAACAGGTTAAAATGTAAATTTAAAAAGACAAAAGGGGAGATGGCTACTTAAAGGGAGGGGGGGTGTCATGAGTAGTTCGCAGGTCAGAGCTTTGATTAAAAGTTTCAGACAGAGACATCAACTCTGGGTTAAGTTTAAGCTCATCAAAAGTTCAGACTCAACATTCCTCCATTTGTAGCTTTGGGATAACTATCTACCAAAAGCTACACCCCATTTTAAGGAGCCAAGGGCCGCTTGGCAATTTCAGCCTGGGCCAACTCGAAGAGAGTAAGGCCTTTGGCTGAAGTAGGAAAAGAATAAACTGACCCACATGAGTCTATGAGGGACGGGACACACTGAATACAGCAACACAGTATTATAAGGATTACTATGGCCCCAACAATAGCCACCAAGAGTTTTTTAACCCACCCAAATCCAGGCAGCCAATTCCATAAGGCTCCCCACCAATCATAAGGTGGCTGGCCAGAGGAGTAGTTCTTAGCTATTTCCTTTAGATGTTTGGTATGTTGAAAAGTGTCAGGGTAGGTGTCATTTACAAAAACACAGCATTCTTCATTTATGAGGGCGCAAGTTCCTCCTTGGGCTGCTAACATTATGTCTAAAGCCATTCGGTTTTGCAAAGCTAACTGGCGCAGCTGGGACATTTCCCCGGCCTGATTCTCAAATAGAGTCACAGTTTCATTGGTTAAAGATTCTAGTAGTCCCTGTAGACGGATGACACCACCCCTCAAGCTAATAAGACCAGCCCACCGCTGCCACGACAAACCATCACGGATATTAATATCTCTGAAAGTTTCACGGATGTTACGAACGTGGGGAAAATGAGGGGGAGTGAGGGAGATGCGAGAAGGTGGTGTTAGCCACGCTAAATAACATGACCCTGCCCAATCAGGAAAGAGAAAGTAATAAGCTTTGGGCCCGCACACCCAGTATGTTTCATACATTGCGTTTCGGGTATTTCATTTTTCAAAGTAGGAGGTAACCCACCACCCGTTGGACCACTGTTCCCCTGGTAACGCAGAGGGGTCGTTGTGCGAACTGCAGAGGCACAATTTGGTAGTGGTGTTTTCAAAGTGCAGTGTAGTACTGCTTGAGCAGTTGTAGAAGGCAATCGTATATCCCTTAACAATTAGTTGGACACCCTCGTGATCTGAACAGGGCTTCTTAAAAGCTGACTCTGAAGGCTTGCCCACCCATGAAAAAGTTGTATCGGGTGAGGATCCACATATGGGATAAGTGGGATGCGCAAGGCTTGAAGCCAAGATTTTTACTAAAGCGGTGCCATTAAAATACATGTTGCATTTACTTGTTCCCACAAAAGTTGACCCCTTTTTTAACAAAACACAGTGATCCTGTCTGATTGGTTACCCTGAGATATCTGTTAATTGGCACTCCTGTTTTGTCCCATGTAAGATTGTGTTGGACTGGATCTTTTACTCTAGCCGGTGGCATCCAAGTCATATTAGCAGTGGTCAGGGGAATGGGTGTGAAGGGGAGTCCCTGTTCTGCATTTACTGGAAATTGAGTACATACCCAGCAATTACTTCTATTTCCTAAAATACGAGTTTTAACCTCGTGGGAATATCTAATAAAAGCATTATCTTCATAAGCAGAAAATAAACTAAAAAGGCATAATAAAAAACATACAGTTGTCAGAATAAAAGGTCCTCTCATTTTTTTCGAGTTAATTTAAGTCTGATGTCTGAAAGAGGTAAGCTGGTCCACTGGTTAGAGGCAGTGTCTTCAGTGGTGGCAAGAGCTGTTGGTCCGTCACTGTGGTCCACTACGGCTGGCTTGACGTGGGAGTGGTGGATCCAGGATTTGCGTCCTTCCAGGAACACTGCAGTCTGGGTTGTTAAAAGAACCTGGTGAGGTCCAGTAAACCTCGGCTGGAGGGTGTTGCCACGAACGAACTGTTTGGCCCAGACGAAGTCCCCTGGTTGGAACGGGTGGATCTGTTCTTCCAGCGGCACGGTCTGGGAAAACTGCGAGGCTTTCCAAAGGGTACGGAGGCGAGCCTGTAGGGAGAGAAACTGGCACGCGGTCATATGATCCCCTCCCAATAGTGAAACATCAGCACGTGGTAGCGCCCCGCCTTTGAAAGGGGGGTGTCCATAGAGCAGTTCAAAGGGGGATAATCCCAATACACGGGTTGGGCGACGAAGGTGAAACAGGACCAAGGGAAGTACCTGAGGCCACTTTAACCCTGTTTCCTGACAGTATTTAGCCAATGTGAGCTTAAGCTTCCTATTCATACGCTCAACTTTCCTGCTAGACTGGGGGTGGTAGGGTGTATGAAAGGAGTGTGAAATGCCCAGTCCTTGTTCTAAACGGCCAAGGACATTACCAGTAAAGTGGGGTCCGCGATTTGAGTTAAGCACGAGAGGATGCCAAAATGGGGTACAATGTCTCTAAGGAGGATCTTTGCCACTGTGGCAGCAGTACAATTAGCAGTAGGAAAAGCTTGACCCATGAAGTCAGAGGGCAAACCAAAACAAGGAGGTGCTTTTTCCCAAAAGCCTTTGGCATATCTGCAAAGTCAATTTGAAGATGTTGAAATGGAGCAGCAGGCGGAGGTCTTTTACCCTTAATTTTGTTAAGAGGCGGAGCAGGTCCATTACGCTGACATGTGCTGCATGCTTTTACTATTGACAGGCAGTAGGGTTGAATGCCTGGAGCATACCAAAAGCGAGCGATGGTGTTCACAAGGGCGTGCGTGCCGTAGTGACCCCCCTTATCATGGTGCCAGCGAACTGCCACGGGGTATGTGGAGCGAGGGAGGCAGGCTCGGCCATCCGGCATAAGCCAGGTCCCTTTGACCAGAGTGGCTCGAGGCTCTCCACGACTGTAGTTTAGCAGCGGGTACCGGTACGGGGTGCGGTGGAGTAAAGGAGGAGGTTACAATAGCCAACGTGGGCATGGCTAAGGGTAAGACGGCAGCCGTCTTGGCGGAGGCGTCAGCCAGGGCATTCCCACGGGTGACGGGGCTATCATCTTTAGTATGGGCCCGGCAGTGAACTACAGCCAGGACCGAGGGTTCTTGGAGGGTGTCCAAAAGCTTGTGGATGAGGGGGAGGTGCTGAATGGGTTTACCGGCAGCTGTCTGGAAACCTTGAAACTTCCAGAGGTGGATGTGACAATGCACAACTCCAAAAGCATACTTGCTATCAGTAAAAATGGTAACGGTCTTACCAGCGGCCAACTGGCAGGCTCGGGCAGGGCATAGAGTTCGGCAGCTTGGGCTCCCCAGTTGCCTGGCAGTGAGGCGGCCTTTTGAATGTTTCATTCAGAGGTGACTGCATAACCGGTGAAACGCTTGCCATCAACATAGAAAGAGCTTCCGTCCAAGAAGAGGATGCAATCAGGGTTGTCCAGTGGCACGTCAAACAGGTTGTTCCTTATCTGTAAGATGCTATGAACTACTTCCACACAATCGTGCTGATCCTGGAGGACTGGCAGGTCAGGAAGCAAGGTGGCTGGATTAAGGGGCCCACACCTTTTAAAAATTAGGTTAGTGTTTTCTAAGAGTTCGGCCGCTAGCTGTTGCTGACGATGGGCCGAAAAGACTTGGGTCGTGCCCCTACGCAGAAGGGCTGACAAGGCATGAGAGGTCCAGACCGTGGTAAAATGACCCAGGGTCAGGCTCTTTGCCTTTGTGATCAGCAGGGCAGCTGCTGCCAGAGTCCGGGTGCAGGATGGGGTTCCCTGAGCGACAGGGTCGATCTGCTGAGAGTAAAAAGCAAGCGGGAAATGGTGGGGCCCGCTCAGCTGGGTAAGGACGCCACTAGCAATTTCGCCCCTCTCGTGGACAAAAAGGTGAAAGGGTTTGCTGTAATTGGGGGGGCGGAGAGACATGGAGGAGGCCACACTGTCCTTGAGTAACTGAAAGGCTTGGATCGTGTCTGGGGACCACTGCAAAGGGTCAGGAGCAAGGTTAGCAGTGAGTCGGTGGAGCGGTTTGCTTAACTCCCCGCAGGACGGCAACCAGGGGCGACAGAAGCCAATTAATCCTAAGAAACCTCGAAGTTGTTTCTTGGTGTTTGGCAGAGGGCAGTTTTGGATAGTTTTTATGCGGACTGGGTTCATTTGTTTCACCTCTGGGGTTAACAGGAAGCCCAGATATCGGACCTTTTGTGAGACCCACTGAATCTTGTTAGGGTCTACCTTGTGGCCTCTGGTGTGTAGGTATAATAAAAGTGCCTTACCATCGATGCGGAGGGCGGCTTCTTCACGGTTACCTAGTAGGATGTCATCTACGTATAGGACTAACGTGGATCCCTGCGGACTGGTGAAGCCTTCCAAGTCGTGGCGGAGGCATTGGCTGAAAATCGTGGGGCTGTCTCTGTAGCCTTGAGGAAGTCGTTGCCAGACATAACTTTGTCCCTCCCAGGTGAAACCAAAGAGATATTGAGAGTCTGGGTGCACAGGAATGCTGAAAAAGGCTGATTTTAAGTCAATAACAGTGAACCACTCAGCATCCCAGGGGATTTGGCTGATGATAGTAGCTGGATCAGGAACTACTGCATGAAGAGGGACCACATACTGATTAACAACCCGTAGATCCTGTACAAAGCGCCAACGAATAGGGTCTCCGGGACTGACGGGGGGGCTAGGGAGGGCTTCACTTGAATCCTTACTGGCTCTGCCGAAAGGAGCAGGCCAACATCAGTGTCAGAAATTCCCCAGAGGGTTGAAGGCAAGTCAGTGAGGTCAGGGGAGAGAGAGGGGGGGGTTTCCCAATTACCCTGAGCTGGGGCCGAATCTCCTAACACTGTCATCAATAATCCTACCCCTTCAGGAGTGCAGGTTAAAGTAGCCTCAAGCTTACAGAGTAAATCCCGGCCCAAAGGGATCGGACAAGCTGGGGAAAAAAGAAAATGGTGAGAAAAACATTTATCAGCATAAATGACATTTAGAGGCAAAGTGAGTCCCAGAGACTGTGGGTTGCCTTCCACCCCAGTTGCAGTTTTAACCTCCGAGGATAGCCAGGGAGAGGGGGCATGATTTAAAAGAGAGAAAGTAGCTCCAGTATCAATGAGGAAACAGACAGGCAGTCCCTGGACTGAAAGGGTTAGATGAGGCTCTTTGCTGGGAGGGGAGAAAGGGAGGAAGGAGCCGGCTAAAGACATTAAGGAAATAAGACCATCACATTGTTTGCCTTCGCCCCCGGGGTACCGTCATTGAGAAGGCTGAGTTTGCTGCAGCTGCTGCTGTTGCCCGTAGTTGATCCAGGCCTGAGGAACGGGCTGGGCTGGTGGTGCAGGGGTGTATTCGTCCCTGGTGTAAGTATCTGCGGATGCGACCGGACCCTCTGGGCGTCCCCAGGGGCATTCACGTTTAAAGTGACCGGGCTGTCCGCACTGAAAACAATTTCCTGATGGCTGGAGTTGCCAGGACCCTCTTCCCCGAGCACCCTGAAATCCCCTGCCACGGCCACGGCTTCTGCCTCGAATACCACCGCGAAAAGCTAAAGCCATCAACTTATATTCTTCCTTTTTCTTTCTGCTACTTTCCCTTTCTTTCTCCCATGCAAAACTCCTTCCGAGGTGTGCCCCTTCAATTCCTCCTTATCCCTCTGCAGAGATTCCAATCTGGAGTCCTGCAGATTCCCCTCTGCGCTCTGGAGAGAGTCCCCTTGCGGAGGAATAGGGGCAGGTGCAGTGGGGACCAACTGACGAGTTAAAACATGCCGTGGTTTACACCCTTCATCGAAATAACATGGAGGGGGTTCACTCTCGGGAGAATACCTGACTGCCATAATTTTTAAAGATTTCCACAGCTCTGCTGCTGTGTCCCAACAAAACCAGTAACATAACTGTTCCGGATGGTCTTTTTCGATCTGGCTCCTTACTCCTCTTAAGGCAGCCTGTTTGAAAGAGCCATACGAAGGCCACCTCATCTCCGGGTCGGCCAATACCGCGGTATACCCAGTCCAATTCCTTACACACAGTGTGTACAACTTCCTCCTAGACATTCCTGTCTGTACTGGGAGTTTCCCTTCATTCCATAACTTATTTACAATCCCCAGCGGACTCTCAAGAGGCACGCTAGTCCCTTGACCATGGTGTCTGACAGGAGCCCTCCAACTGGCGTTTATCCTGCTGTCCAGTACACGACCCCTCAATATTGAATTGGCTGGGAGAAATCTCCCGTGGCGCCTGCCAATTCGTATGTGAGTGGTCTGACCACTGGACAGAGGCACCGCACCAGAAGGAATCCCGGACGAGCCCCCAAATTGTTAGGTAAAAAGCAAGTCCTACTCACCTCTCCAGCACCCGAGTTTGTGCGGAGTTGGTATGGGGCTCACAATCTGTCAGAGACCAGACACCACTTCGTTGATCAACGGGCTCACACCATCCTTAGCTTAAAAGCAGAGCTTCGGAGTAAGTGTGGCAAGTTTATTAGGGGTGAGCATCAATGTTTATACACAGAAGTAAACAAAGTGATTAACAGATCATAATGGTCATGCATAATCAATCAAGATTCTACAGGATAAAACAGGTTAAAATGTAAATTAGAAAAGACAAAGGAGGAGATGGCTACTTATTGGGCGGGGGAGGTGTCATGAGTAGTTCGCAGGTCAGAGCTTTGATTAAAAGTTTCAGATAGAGACATCAAGTCTGGATTAAGTTTAAACTCATAAAAAGTTCAGACTCAACAGAAGCAGCAGAGTGTGTGTAAGAGCATAAAACCATAATCGGAGAGAGAGTCTCTCACTTCAGAGGAATTATACTCCTCTCTTTCCATGATCTGACTGGAGCTGGACAGCACATCTCTTTCAAGGGCTTGACTGGAGTCAAGTATCAGCCACTGTCACCTTTCATTGGCTCAACACCTTCATGGGCTGATTTTGGTCGTGTCTTCCATTCTAGGTATGCATGTGCAGCAGGGCTGTAACTCTTTTATTCGTTCCATTTTCTGAGCTAGCCCATTAGTTCCATCAGGTTTTAACAGGAGTTGAAATTCTGTTTCAAATGAATACAAACATTGCTATTTCCTATATTTCAGCCCTTAACATCATTTTTAAATACAAATTATTCTTAAAGAGAGTCTTTAAACTTAAATGGTGATCAAATAAAACACTGTCTTTTCTTCTTAACTATCCGTGGAGAAGTTCTTCTTGTCTTCCTGAATTTGATAAGGAGTTGCTCAAGCCCAGGCAGATAACTAATTAATTTCCCAATGAATATAAATAATTTTATACCCAAGTGGCTTCTTATATTAGTTCTCAGTTCTAGCAAGGTCATTTGATTCCATATTTGTACAGAAAACATCTCACTATTCATATAACAATGGTATCGGGCAGTTATTGTATGGAGTGATTGAATTTAAATACAAAACATTTGCAAATAAACATCTCAAACAAAGCTTATTTCATCTTAAGTATTTGAAAGACAACTCAAAGGTTCACCTTCGAGAGAAAACCATGAGTTAGAAGTAATCAGTCTTCTGTAAAACATTTTCCAATCATAAATGTTCCTAAAGTTTAAAGAATGAAGGCTTTAGAAAACATATCAATCAGTTTCAGTGAGGATATTCCTAGAATTCTTTGTGTGGGTTTAAAACTAAAGGTTTTTCTCTTTGCAAAGAGGAAGGGTGAATAGGGTGCTTGTATGGCTTTGTTTATGACTCTGGTTGCACATCTTAAGCATCACTCATCTTTGTAATATCCTGAATAAACCAAATCTCTTTACAACTTGTTTGGGTTTTTTTAAGATAAAGTTCAAGTGTATGCCAGCCTTGTGTTTTTCACAAGGAGAGGTGTCTTATTCTCAGAGAAGACTCTCTTTGTTAGTTGTTTGTCTTTTGACCAATTGTTCCTAGATTTGTAGCCTGCAATTTATAGGTAGAGCCTTGCGCGGATACAGAAATGTGTATCTGCAGCCAATCTGCTAACCGCAAAAATTATCTGTGGATATTCACATCCAGAGATTTGCAGAGTTCTACACTGAGGACCAGGCTGAGGCTCCGAGGCATCCCCTCTGCCGGAGCCCAGTCAGGGAGAGCCACGGTGGCAGCTTTGGGGACCCTCCACCTGTTCTGGGTGGGGCGCCCAAGCAGCCCCTCACCAAGTGTCCCAAGCTCAGAGCCCGAGCAGCCTCCAGCCCGTGTTCCTGCCCCCCCGGTCCACCGCCCAGGGCAGGTGGAGGATCCGTGTCAGAACCCTACTGTGTATTCGCATCCGCGTTGCTATCTGTGGTAATGGTCAGTGGATATCCACAGATATAAAGTGGATACCTGCAGATTTACAGGGCTGTATTTATAGAACATTTACAATTTGCAATTAGAGATTCCTATGAAAGGCACAAATCCAATAACGATCATGTAAGTAACTCTTTCCAGCCTGGCTAGGATCTTGCCTCTTTGTGTTTGCCTGTCTGGTCTATTCAGATTATAATCTCTTTGGGGCAGGGTCAGTTTGCTTCCCTGTGTGTCCTGTGCACAGCACAAAGGAGTCCTGACCTCACGCCATGTGCTCCCAGAACATAAACAGTGACTCGTTTCTAAGAGCACAGCAACACAGCACTGCAGGTTTGTCTCTCCCAACACCCCTCCCTCACTCCTACGGCCTTACACAGTCCCAGTTTAGGTGCCACTTTGAGCTCCGTGGCGGCTCATACCATCAGCCTGACAGGGTAATGGCAGAGCTCTAATAGCCCTGCAGCTGCCTGCCTGATATTCAGTCTCCCAGGAACCCTCCAGTGAGTCACAGCCCAGGGGAACAGCCATTAGCAGTAGAAATGGCTGTTTCCACAAACACCTTCTGGAGCAATCATCCAGCATCTGGTGGAGCCAGGAGCAGATAATGAGAGCTATGTACATGGATTCCTCCCTCACTTGGGACAGGATCAGTGTCCTCTATCCCCATTTCTCAGGCTCTGTGCAACAGGCAGCTGCTGACATCCGTCCCTTAGGGAGACATTCAGATTTGGGCATGGACCCAAGCTAAATGCTCTGAAAAGGAGGATCTAGGATGCATGAGCCCCTGAAAACTGAGGGTGCAGAAGTCCTTTGCACTCATTTGTTGTGAGGACTGGTTTCTGCTTTATGCTTAGGGGTCGGCTTTTCAAGGAGCAGATGCAGTATCCAGCCCCAAGCAGCCACAAGTCAGGCTTGAGAAAATCAAGGGACGGGCTTTCAAATCATGCAGTTTTAAAATATAATCAGCGTTGGATTGTTGTCCTTTGCCTCTGGTTTTCAGGGTGCTGGTTTGTGGAACAGAAGGGGAACTAGTATCTGCCACATGGGGGGACGAAGTAGGCTGTTAGGAATTGATTCAAGTTCTAGGGCGTCTCCGTAGACCCTTTCTACAGCCGTCTAACTCTGCTGACTTCAGCCTGCCCCGGAGCAGTGAGAGGAGGCCTGGGCCCAGAGGCTAGCCACACTACTAGGTTCTGGGTTGGCATTGCCCTGTCCAATTCTATCGAGTCAGGCCCATGCCTGTTTAGAGGTCTGTTCAGTTCAGGCACTTCTGGGGTAAGACGGCACGTAGGGAAGGGAAGTATCCTGTTACAGGGTTCTGTGAGTTTACCTTTATGATAAATAAAGTGACCAAGAACCATTGAAAGTCTGTATTTAAGTATTTGCTGCCTAGAGCAGCCCTTCTAACCTCCTCTGTGTGTTCCTTACAGCGAATGGATATCACACCCCTGTGACGCCCATGCATCAAATGGAGCCTGGTCATATGAGTCTCTGAAAACCCAGCGGGGACCCCCAGGTAGGTTTTGGGGAACATTCTGAGCAGGAGTGTAAAGGACTAGGGTAGTTTGTGAGCCCTCCAGTGACCCTCGCAGTGAGCATGCTTTAGAAGCCGCCAGAACCCAGTCAGAGCCGCAGTGTGTATGGAGCTGGGCCAGGCCTGTTTGTGTATAGGCAGCAAACAGTGGAACCCCACTGTACCGTGTACTGTGAAAAAACTCAAACAGAGACAGACAGACAGACATCTTCCTTTCCAAATGCAAACAGATGGACATCATACCAAAAGGACTAAAGGTAAACGGCTGCTACTCTGAAAACTGTAT
The DNA here is from genome assembly GCF_016161935.1 of Mauremys reevesii. Taxonomy (NCBI): domain Eukaryota; kingdom Metazoa; phylum Chordata; order Testudines; family Geoemydidae; genus Mauremys; species Mauremys reevesii. The sequence goes on from NW_024100856.1 coordinate 461,180, forward strand.
CCTGTGGTTTCCTCATGGTGCTTTGTTGTGAAAAGAGTGATAGACACAAGGAGGCCTTTTGATGCTGAATGATAGGATAATGATGTGCTAGCAGCAATCCACTAAGTCTCTCCTATAGGGACTGTGGTACAAAAGCTAAGCTTGAAAAGGCATTTAAATGGCTTTACCACCCAGTAGCCATATGTCGAATGAGGGCATCATTGCTATGGTTACAGTTACACTCCCCCTTTTAAACTTCAGTGAGTTACTGATAACCCCCCAAAACGTTTAGTATCATCTTCAAATGCAGGCCTCAATCCTGCAAGCATACATATGCTTAACTTTACTCCCTGAGTAATCTGACTGAAGCCAATGGCACTACTCATCTGCATAAAATTAAGTATGTGAGTAAATATTTGCAGCACTGGGGTCTGTATCACTGTGAGTACTTTAACTAGAACTTCATCTAAACCATTATTTAAACTAGTTTTAAAATGCTGGTCCCAATACAGAACCCTGGAGGACTCCACTTTCCCCAATCTCCACAAAGAAGAGACACCTTTATCTCCAACCTTCTGCTATCTCCCTACTGACCTGTTCTAAATCATCTGTTTAAAGCAGTTTTACAATAATCCATTATAAAACTTCGTCAAAAATGTCTGAAAATCCATCTGTACAAAATCATATGGTTCTGCTCTTAGAATAATTATTTCATTCTAAGACCGTAATAAAATGTCTGAAATGATTGACTTTTCATAAGCCCACAGCAATTCACATTTCACCTACCTTACTTTCCAATATAGCCTTAAGCCATCTATAAATACTTGCACATAAAACACCTCACAAATCTACCTCTCTATTCCTGACCTCTTGCTCTTTTGTGGCAGACACCTTCTCTTGGATGCCCTGTAGTCCACTCAGTCTGGCAAAAACGCCACTCCTCAGTTCCCCTTAAAGTCCCCTCCTTCATGTCCCGTCAGTGTCATCCTGGACTCTTCCCCCCTCCATAATCACTCACAGACAGGCTACCGAAGGAAAACCCTGGCCTCACTCCCACTTTGAACCCAGTCTACAGCCTGCTGGCTTGGTTGGCTCTAACTGTGTCCATAGGATTTGGGAACTGGTTTTTAACAGGAGATGTGGCTGATTCTAAAACCCGCCATGGGGAGTACTTTCTGAGGCAGCTGACCATGTGTCACGGTGGCCCAAGGCCTGGGCTGACCCAGCAGTATGCCCTTAAGCTGGTTCAGCACACTGACATTCTGCAGTTTGGCTGGTCCTCCTTCCTCCAAACTCTGTGCCATAAGCATCCCCGAGTTCTTTGCACCATGTACTTTTGATGCCATGTATATTCTTGGAGCATGAGGGAAGGATACTGCCCAGTGTTCCCAGAATGCACCTTGACAGACATGATTAAACAGCAACAAAGAGTCCTGTGGCACCTTAAAGACTAACAGATATATTGGAGCATAAGCTTTCGTGGGTGAATACCCCCACTTCGTCAGACACATGTAATGGAAATTGCCAGAGGCAGGTATAAATATGAAGGCAAGAATCAGTCTGGAGATAATGAGGTTAGTTGTATCAGGGAGGGTGAGGCTCTCTTCTAGCAGTTGAGGTGTGAACACCCAGGGAGGAGAAACTGCTTTTGTAGTTGGCTAGCCATTCACAGTCTTTGTTTAATCCTGAGCTGATGGTGTCAAATTTGTAAATGAACTGCATCCAATGAAGTGGGTATTCACCCACAGCTCATGCTCCAAAACGTCTGTTAGTCTATAAGGTGCCACAAGACTCTTTGCTACTTAAATGAACTGAAGCTCAGCAGTTTCTCTTTGAAGTCTGGTCCTGAAGTTCTTTTGCTGTAAGATGGCCACCTTTACATCTGCTATTGTGTGGCCAGGGAGGTTGAAGTGTTCTCCTACAGGTTTTTGTATATTGCCATTCCTAATATCTGACTTGTGTCCATTTATCCTTTATGAGTAAACCAGATGACTAGTGCAAACTAGGGCTGTCGATTTAATCACAGTTAACTCACATGATTAACTAAAAAAAATTGTGATTAATTGCACTGTTAAACAATACCAATTGAAATTTATTAAATATTTTTGGATGTTTTTCTATATTTTCAAATATATTGATTGCAATTACAACACAGAATACAAAAGCAGCAAAGAGTCCTGTGGCACCTTATAGACTAACAGATGTATTGGATCATGAGCTTTTGTGGGTGAATACCCACTTCGTCGGATGCATACATGTATTCACCCACAAAAGTTCATGCTCCAATACATCTGTTAGTCTATAAGGATTCTTTGCTGCTTTTACAGATCCAGACTAACACGGCTACCCCTCTGATACTTGACAGAATACAAAGTATACAGTGCTCAATTTATATAATTTTTATTAGAAATATTTGAACTGTAAAAATGATAAACAAAATAGTATTTTTCAATTCACCTTATACAAGTACTGTAGTGCAATCTCTTACAATGAAAGTGCAACTTAGAAATGTAGATTTTTTTTGTTACATAACTACACTCAAAAACAAAACAGTGTAAAACTTTAGAGCCTACAGGTCCACTCAGTCCTACTTGTTGTTCAGTCAATCGCTAAGAGAAACAAGTTTGTTTACATTTACAGGGGATAATGCTCCGGGCTGGCTTTATGAAGGATGGGGCCCAATTTGAATACCTGGTGGTGGTCCGGGGCTTCAGCAGCGGGGAGTCTGCTCTGGGTCTTCCGCAGCACCAAAGGACCCCCCGCCACCAAAGAGCCCCGGAGCAGACCCCTCCACCACTGAAATGCTGCTGAAGCCCCGGACTGCTGCCGGGTATTCAAATCATGCCCCGCCCTTCATAAAGCTGGACTGAGGCTGGGTAAATAAACAAAAAAAAATTAAAAGGTGCCTAAGGCACGGGGCCCTAGCGTGGGGCCCTCTTAGGCACGGGGCCCGATTCAGGGAAAATGGACTAATCGGCCTAAAGCCAGCCCTGATAATGCTGCCCACTTCTTAATTACACTGTCACCTGAAAGTGAGAACAGGTGTTCGCATGGAACTGTTGTAGCCGGCATCGCAAGATATTTATATGCCAGATGCGCTAAAGATTTATATGCCTCTTCATGCTTCGGCCATTGTTCCAGAGGACATGCTTCTATGCTGATGACTCGTTAAATTTAATTAACGCATTATTTTTTGTGACTGAACTCCTTGAGGGAGAATTATATGTCTCCTGCTCTATTTTACCCACATTCTGACATATATTTCATGTTATAGCAGTCTCGGATGATGATCCAGTACATGTTGTTCATTTTAAGAACACTTTCACTGCAAATTTGACAAAATGCAAAGAAGGTACCAATGTGAGATTTCTAAAGATAGCTACAGCACTCAATCCAAGGTTTAAGAATATGATGTGCCTTCCAAAATCTGAGCAGGACAAGGTGTGGAACATGCTTTCAGAAGTCTTAAAGAGCAACATTCTGATGCAGAAACTACAGAACCTGAACCACCAGAGAAGAAAATCATCTTTTGCAGGTGGCATCTGACTCAGATGATGAAAATGAACATTTGTCGGTCCGCTCTGCTTTGGATCGTTATCGAGCAGAACCCATCATCAGTATGGATGCATGTCCCTGGAATGGTGGTTGAAGCATGAAGAGATATATAAATCTTTAGTGCAACTAAGATGTAAATACCTTGTGACACCAGCTACAACAGTGCCATGCAAACCCCAGTTCTCACTTTCAGGTGAGATAAACAAGAAACAAGGAGCATTATCTTCTGCAAATATAAACAAACTTCTTTGAGCGATTGGCTGAATAAAAAGTAGGACTGATTGGACTTGTAGGCTCTCAAGTTTTACATTGTTTAATTTTTGAATGCAGGTTTTGCGGGTTTTTTTTACATAATTCTACATATTTATGTTCAACCTTCACGATAAAGGGATTGCACTACAGTACTTGTAGGATGTGAATTGAAAAATACTATTTCTTTTGTTTTTTACAGTGCAAATATTTGTAATAAAAAATAAATATAAAGAGAGCACTGTACACCTGGTATTCTGTGTTGTAATTGAAATCAGTATATTTGAAAATGTAGAAAACATCCAAAATATTTAAATAAATGGTATTCTATTATTAACAGCACAATTAATCACAATTAATGTTTTTAATCGCTTGAGAGGCCTAGTGCAACCACACAATCCTCTCACTTGACCTAGTTACAAACTGATCACAAAACACTTTTCACTGGACTGCTTGCATGGATGAGCGCTAGTTACCATTTCTTCTAGAACAGCACAAAACTCCCTCTCTTTCTGCTAGTTACTACTGCCAAAAAAGGGCAGCAGCTGTAGCAAAGCTGAGATATTCTAGGCCAGCACTTAGCTAAAGTTTCAGATTTTGCTCTATTTAACCCCTTTTTTTGTTTGTTTGTTTTTAAACATTTTCATAGTTTCATAGTGTTTAAGTCCAGAAGGGACCACTAGATCAGTGGTTCTCAATCCGGGTACATAGAGGTCTTCCAGGGGTATGTCAACTTCTCTAGAAATTTGCCTAGTTTTACAACAGGCTACATAAAAGCAGTAGCGAGGTCACTATAATCTAAAATTTCATACAGACAATGACTTGTTTATACTGGTCTATATACCATACACTGAAATGTAAGTACAATATTTATATTCCAATGGTTTTATTTTATAATTATATGGTAAAATTGAGAAAGGAAGCAATTTTTCAGTAGTCGTGTGCCGTGACAGTTTTGTATTTTTAGCTCTGATTTTGTAAGCAGATAGTTTAAGTGAGGTGGAACTTGGGGTACACAAGACAAGTCAGACTCTCGAAAGGGGTACTGTAGTCTGTAAAGATCGAGAGTCACTGCACTAGCTCAGATAGTCTGACCTCCTGCATAGCACAGGCCATTACATTTCTCACAGATACTGCTATATTGAGCCCAATAACTAAAGCATTTCAGTCCTCAGGAAACTAAACTGAGGTGAGTCACAGTCAGAGAAGTCTAAGTCTAAGTCGGTACAGCACACAGCACAAGGCCCTGCTCGGGATCAGGGCCTGTGGGCATTACTAGAATAGAGAATTAGTTGAATTCTCCAAGGTGACACATCCCCTCATGATCAGTTCAGTACTGCAGGAGTTCAGAGCTTGGCCTTGTGGGCAGTACCATGGGCGCAGCAGGTTCAGTGGCTCTGGGGGCTGCACAGGGACAGTGCTTCAGTGGATGGGCACAGTGCTCAGTGGCTGGATGTAGAGGTACAGTGGCAGTGGTGGCACAGTGGAGGCCCAGCCAGGAAGGGCCCAGGGCTCAGTGGTGGGGCTTAGTGGAGGGTGCCGGGGCTTAGTGGTGGGGCACTGTGGGGAGTGGGCACCAGGGCTCAGTGGAGGGGTACAGGGGCTTAGTGGAGGGCTGGGGCACAGTGGAGGGTGCAGCAGGAAGGGCACTGGGGCTCAGTGGAGGAGGGTGGTGGCTCGGGGTCCTTGTGCCCAAGGCTGCTCCTGCCCGGCCTCCCCCGCGTCCCCGCATTGCTCCCCTGCCCACTGCCCTGTCTTTCTCGGCCAGACACTGACACCTTTCACTGATTCACTGCGGAGCTCGGACCAAGCACACTCCCACACCCTCCCACCATGGAGCGCATGCTGATGATGCCTCTTTCCTCTCTCCGCAGAGTCCGGGGTCCCCGCGCGTGCCCAGGAGGCTGGCCAGGGAGAGCTCGCGGACAGTAAGTACAGCCAGAACAGCCAGCAGCGCTGCAGGCAGGGGGTGAGGCTGGACAGTGATCCCTGCCGCTGTGCCGAGGGCCAGCAGTATGTGGGCCAGCTTCTGGGGCAGGGCAGAGCAGCCTGGGATGGCAAAGAAAGCCCCCGGCGGGTGGGGTGGTCCTGGGGCAGCCAGTCAAACCAGAGGGCACATTTCTAAAGCTCGGTCTGGGGCTCCTGCTCTGTTTTTAAGGGGCACTGAAGAAAAAACAACTTTAACAAAACAGCCTGGGTCAAACATGTCAGGCCAGTTCTTAGCAAATTGGCCACATCACAAAAATGGAATTGACACTAATTGCAATCCTGTGCGTACTGCCAACAGAGGCCCTGAGTCTCAATGAGCAATAGACGTTGAACTGCTTGGAGCCCTAGCAGGGCTCCAGGCAGAGGTGAGGAACATTGGTAGTGAAGCCTGTTCTGCCTGTGTAGAACCTGTTCTGTGAATGAATGGAAATCTTCATTCTTCCGGGCTACCAGGCCAGCATCTTTCACTGGCACTGAAGGTCACACCCCGAAAAACCATACAAATCAAAGTGATACAATTTCACAAGAGATATCTGTGCCCTGAAATATCATCCATACCTATTGTGTGAGGACTTCTGCCAAGAGTGGCCCACGTGGCCTTCATTCTCTACCCTTTTTCTGCCATTATATATGCTTTTAAGCATGTACATGCACTGAATTCCCCAGACTCAGAAGAAAAAGAGTAATTCTGTTCTAGCACTGATAGAGCTGAAACGGATCCTTTCCTTTGCTTCCAAGTTTGTTGGTTTTGTCAGATAAAGTTAAGGCTCACAATAATTGGATGCATCTTCTGCTGCTCTGAGATTTGGAAACTGATTAGTTAATCTGTATGTTACATAGTGGCAGAAAACTGACTGAGATCCAAAACTCTTTCTAAATTTGTCTTCAATACAAAATCTAGAAAAGAAGTCCAAGCAATTAGTAAGGAATGCTGACTCTGCAAAATAACTATTGCTGATAAACAGCTGGTAAGGAAGTACTTGGGAAATGTGAATACCTACTGTACAAATCAGCTGTTCTGGGTGATGTGTCTAACAAGCTTACTGATCCACTACCATTCCTTTTTTTTTAAACTCAGGGACAATTCAGGAGGTAATGAAATACTGGAGAAATGGAAATTTAGCACCTTATTTTCAATGAAGAATGATTCTGGCAAATACCACCCTAGAAGTGGAACTTCTCTCTCTAGCTGAAAGAGAGTAATGCAAGGGCATTAATATCTGGTAATGCATCCAGTTTGGTGGCGATTTCTGGTAGAAAGTAGAGATTGCTGGTAGGGTCCGTGTTCATTAACATCTTCATTACTGAACCACATTGAATAGTTTCCAACTTTGCGTTACAGAAAAGGATGTTATTAATCTCCCTAGACTCACCTCCACGGCACCAGGCAGCCAGGCCCTTCTCCCTCGACCGACAGAGAGAGACTGATCCTTCCGGCTTCCCTGGCTTTCTTATAAGGCCCTGTCGCTCAGTTTGAGGCATGGCCCCAGCTGCAGCTACTTCCCCCAGTCAGCCAGGATTTTACCTTGCCCAGCCCCAGCCCTCTGCAGGGCTTTTCCAACAACTTCCAGGCTGGAGCCGGGGGGGGGGGAGTCACCCCCTTACACAGCACAAAGATAAAAGATTTTCTTTCTATTAAAAAAACCCAAAGGAAATTAACAAACAAAAACGCTTCATTTAATGTTACTCACGTTTGCTTTCATCAATAAAATCATTAGGAAATACAAAGTCAAGGCTTTTAAACAGGATGAAAAGGTTACAAAGTGAAGCATTCTCAGGTAAGCAAATGTCCAAAGAAGTGTTGCCCTGGCACCCTCAATTCGGTCCTCTTGTGCATTTGCAGGATGATGCAGACTTTAATTACATGACCCCATAGTATTTTTTTCCCACAGGACCCCTGCCTTATTCAGCGCACAGGGGTTTATGCTCTGGGGCTGTGTATTGAAGGAGTCTGTTGCCTGTAGGATCCCTGCCTCATTTCTTGCAGAGTTAACCTTGCACAGGCAATGCTTATTCTGGTATTTCCTAACTTGAGAGTGCTTCACTTTGCAGCCTTTTAGTCCTCTGTGCATTTCCTAATGTTTATAGCTTGCTTTACTGAGGAGAACAGTCTCCATAACAAAGGGCTTGGTTATTTGTGTGTGTGTGATGTCTCCATTATTTATCGGGTCAGTATCACTAGTGTGCACTTTACAAGACAGAGAAAGTAAGGACACTCCCTGATACAAAGCCCCTATGATCTAAGGAAGACTGACACATACAAAGAAAGCAGGAGATGTAAGAACTAGGACGTTCTTTCTTTCTTTTGATTAATAGTAATTTGTTTATTATGAATTATTATTATGATTAAAGAAAGGGTGGTGGGTTGGGGAACTTGTGTGGTGAGGAGGTTCTATGCAGAAGTTCCCATTGTTTGGCACATGCAGCTGATCTGAAGTGCCGTGCAGTGCTAGGTTTTGGGTAGCAAGCCCCCTCACAATGGCAAAGAGCCTTTTCAGAACTCTGATGCAATCTTCTCTTGATGCTCATCATCTCTGGTGGCCTTTAACCTTAGGCTCATCTCAAGGTCTTTCCACCTCTGGAATGCTCTCTGCTGATTTGCTGCCTTCTTGTGGCATGCCCCATTTCTAGCCAGATTTGTCCAGTCCTTTGTTCCTGTAGAATTAAGTGTGGCTGGAACATTAGACTGGAAGAGTTTGCAACAAAAACAGTATGCAGCATTCTGGGGTTTTGAGTACTGTGGCAGAGCTCTGACCTTGCTCCCGTGGGTCCTGCGCTTCTAGGCGGTTTATGCAAGCCTCAGTGGCTCACTGTGACCCTCCACGTAGCCCTTCTCTCTCTAGGGCCAGAGTATCAGAGGGGTAGCCGTGTTAGTCTGGTTCTGTAGAAGCAGCAAAGAATCCTGTGGCACCTTATAGACTAAGGCCTTGTCTACACTACAAGACTATTTCGAATCAACTTAGTTCGAATTTGTGGATTCGACCTTATGAAGTCGAATTTGTGTATCCATACTAAATACACTAATTCGAATTTCTGAGTCCACATTCACGGGGCCAGCGTCGACTTTGGAAGCGGTGCACTGTGGGAAGCTATCCCACAGTTCCCGCAGTCCCCGCTGCCCATTGGAATACTGGGTAGAGCCCCCAATGCCTGCTGGGGGGAGAAATGTGTCGAGGGTGGTTTTGGGTAAGTGTCGTCATTGAACCGTCAATCACAACCTCCCTCCCTCCCTCCTTGAAAGCGCCTGCGGGCAATCTGTTCGTGCACTTTTCTAGTCAGTGACAGCGCGGACGCCACAGCACTGCAAGCACGGAGCCCGCTGCGATCATCGCCGTTTTCTCCTCCTCACTCTTTATCGTCCACCTCTTCCACAGTCAGCTGCTGAGAAATTGGGCTACTTTTCAATGGTGCTGCAAGCACTGGGGGACCATAGGAGACGTTTTACAAACATCAACGTCGGGTGGCCGGGCAAGGTTCATGATGCGTGTGTTTTCAGGAACTGTAGGCTGCTCAGACGCCTGCAGGAAGGTAGTTTCTTCCCGGACCACGAAATAACTGTTGTGGATGTGCAGATGCCTATAGTCATCCTCGGGGACCCAGCCTGCCCGCTAATGCACTTGCTCATGAAGCCCTATACAGGCGCCTGGGACAGCGACAAGGAACTCTTCAAATACCAGCGAGCAGCGTGACCTGTGACTGTTCAGTTTCTTTACAGAGAAGCTGAACCTGCCCCTGTTTCTTTACCCAATTACTGTTGACTCTCCTCTTGATTTACATACCCGTTCACCCCGTTACCCCCACTTCCAGCACACGTGTAAAAATAAAATACATGTCCCATTATTACTTAACAAAGGTTTCTTTATTCATGACTTTTCGTGAAAGGGTTGAAACTGGGACGCAGGCTGTGCTGGGTAGGGTGTGCGGTGATGTAAAGACCGCCTCTAAACTCAAGGAATGACAGGCTCCTGCTCCTAGAGCGGTCCACAGTGCCGGAATGCTTCTTTCAACGGAGCCTGCCATCCCTCTTTATGGAATTCTGTGTGCGGGCGGATATGTGACCTTGTGGTGGAGGAGGACGGATACAGATTCCTCAGCTGCGTGACTCAGCGGTCCAGGACAAGGACCGCTGTATAAGATCTGTAACCGCCCTCCCCCGCTGCAAAGTCACATCGCCCCCGCCCCCACCGATCCTGGAAGCCCCCGCCAAAAACCGACCAGGGTGCCGACGGACTGCACCATGTGTGTGACCGCTGCTGATCCTGCCCCGTGTCTGTACCCTGGGAAAGGTGACTGTCCTATGCAATTAACCACCCCCTTCCCCACGCCCCCCATTCAAACACAGTCTTCTTTGAAAAAACATAACGGAAACAGTAATTAACAGCAAAGCATTTCTATTAATTAAGTAGACAGTTAGGGGATGGGACTGGGATTGGGACTACTGTGAGTCTGGAAGTGAAGGACTTCGGCAAATGTAGGGTATGAGAGCTTTTGGGTACTTGAGCACTGTGCTGTGGTGCAGTGACAGTATTCACGTCCCCGGCCGCCCCTCCTCCTGATTATTTTCGGTGAGGGGGGTATGGGACTTTGTGGCAGGGGAGTGCGGTTGCAGATACACTGCAGGGTGTGTCTGTCCTCCTGCGGTCCTGCAGAACATCCACAAGGCGCCTGAGCGTGTCTGTTTGCTCCCTCACTAGTCCAAGCAGCGTTTCAGTCGCCTGCTTGTCTTCCTCACGCCACCTCTCCTCCCGTTCGCTGTGTGGCGCTGGCAGAGAGACGGTCTCCCTCCACTGGCTCTGCTGGTCCGCCTCTGCTAGGTAGCAGCCCATATGTTCCTCAAACATCTTGTCCCTTGTCTTTTTCTTTCGCCGCCTAATCTTTGCCAGCCTCTGCGAGGGGGATGCTGTGGCAGGTCTGGAGACAGTGGAAGCTGTGAGATGGGAAACAGGGAGTGAATTCCTTGCAAAGATACATTTTTGCGAACAATTAACTGAGTCTAGGCTGTCTCTGTGAATTCTGGGTTGAGACCCCTGTGCCTGCTAGGGCACAAATCATTTTCGCGGTGGATTCTGGGTAAATGTCGCCAGTCATTCCTTCCTCCGGGAAAGCAACGGCAGACAATCATTTCAAGCCCGTTTTCCCAGAATTGCCCTGGCATACGCCATAGCGTGGCAACCACGGACACTGTTTTGCCTTTTGTGTATGTCATCGTATGTGTACTAGATGCTGCTGAGAGAGGCGGGCCAGCAGCGCTACACAGCAGCATGCTTTTGCTTTTGCATGACAGCAGAGATGGTTACCAGCCAGATTGTACCATCTACCATACCATAAATTGGTAATAAGATGGTAATAAGATAGGCATGGTTACCTGTCCTTTTGCACTGCAGTATTTGCTGCTGTCATAAGTGCCCCTGGCCGAGCAGCCAGGGGCGCAAAAGCAAAAATTGGGAATGACTCCCTGAGTCAATCCTTCCTTTTTGGTATCTAAAAATAGAATCAGTCCTGCCTAGATTATGGGCAAGTGTACTAGAGAACCACTGTATCATAGAACCAGAGAGCACAGCTGCTCTGTGTCCGATCCTGCATAAATTATGAGCTGTATGCTATTCACAGGGGGTGCTCCTGCAACAACAACACCTGTTCATTCCGTTCTTACCCCAGCCTTCCTGGGCTACCATACCATTGTCCCACCACTTGTGTGATGAAGTAATAAAGAATGCAGGAGTAAGACACACTGACTTGTTTGTGAGAAATGAGTGGAAGGAAGCCTCCAGCTGCAATGATAGTCCAGGCAGGACATTAAGGAGTGTGGATGAAGGAGCCCATCATCCCTCTGCTAGTCCAGGGGCAATTGAATCTTTTATTTACAATGAAGGGTGGGGGCTGATGGAGCTCAGCCCCCTGTTGCAATGATGAGGACGGTTACCAGCCATATTGCACCATCTGCCATCAAAAATTAGGGACAGGCGCCCTTGATCGACCTTACTGATGCTAGTCGGCATGGTTACCAACCCTTTTGCACTGCCCCATGTGCCAATAGGCTGATGATGAGGACGGATACCCATCTTTTTGTACCATCAGCCATCCATAGCGTGGAGGGAGCAAGGATGTTGGTGTTGAGTGCTGCACCATCGCATCTATCTGCAGCATTCAGTAAAGATAGGGTGACATGTAAAAGAGTCAGAGGATTGTTTTCACTTCTGGTGGTGGGTGGGGTGTGTGCGCAAATTGCCGAACTATGCCCTGACCCACCGCAGACACTGTGTTTGACCCTAGAAGCATTTGGAGCTCATCCAAGAATGCAAATACTTTTCGGAGACAACAGGAACTGTGGGATACCTTGCGTCCTCATTCCCCCCTCCCTCCATGAGCGTCCATTATATTCTTTGGCTTTCCGTTACGCTCGTCACGCAGCTGCGTGCTGAGTCTGTGCTATGCCGTCTGTCCGAAGATTTTTTAAAAATACTTTGGACCAGGTGTAATATTACAGTAATTACCCTAATTAGATGCAGGAGTCTCGGCGAGATCACCCTGAGGAGGGTCACTGAAGGAGATAGAGAGCGCATGCTGCATGAAAGCTAGCACGAACCAGGGCCCGATGCAGCCGTGCTCGGGGAGGCAGTGCTCCCTGAGTACCTCATGAAAGCCTTGCGCGGAAAACTGTGCTACCACGGAGCACCCAATAAGGCAGCTCTCCCCAGGAACCTCCTGCTGATGCTTTTCGATTAACGCAAGGAGAGCTTCGTGGAGATCTCCAAGGATGATTTCTGTTCTATCCCCATATCTAGAGAGACCTCCTTTTCACACAGTTAAGATTCCTGTTATATTAAGAATAAAAGTTAACATGGTTAAAGCACTTACCGACTGCTCCTTCCCCTGATTCAGGGTCCGGGTTAATGGCCGGGGAGGGTTGTTGGGGGATCTCCGTGACGGTGATGAAGAGATCCTGGCTGTCGGGGAAACCAGCGTTATGGCGCTCTCGCCTGCCTCGTCCTCCACAAACCCTTCCTCATCTTCCCCGTCCGCGAACATCACCGAGGAACTGGCCGTCGACACTGTCCCATCGTCAGAGTCAACGGTCACTGGTGGGGCATTGGTGGCAGGCTCCGTAGCGTCCGTTTGCCGCTTTGATTTTTTGGTAGCCTTGTCTGGGGTCCTTGATTTTCACGCAGCGCTGCGTTGCATCCCGCCTGTATCCTCTGTCTCTCATGGCTTTGGAGACCTTCTCGTAGGTCTTCGCATTCCCTGTTTTGGGCGCAGCTCCGGCCTGAACTCCTCGCCCCACACACCGATCAGATCGAAGAGTTCCCAGTCAGTCTATGCTGGGTCCCTCTTTCTATTCACGGATAACATGAACTCCTCTGCTGGAGAGCTCTGCATCGTTGCAGGTGCTGCTGAGCTCGCCCCGATGTCCAGCCAGGACGTCAGATTCAAAGTGCCCAGACAGGAAAATGAATTCAAATTTTCCCGGGTCATTTCCTGTGTGGCTGGTCAGAGAATCCAAGCTCGGACTGCTGTCCAGAGCGTCAACAGAGTGGTGCACTGTGGGATAGCTCCCGGAGCTACTAAGTTCGATTTGCATCCACACCTAGCCTAATTCGAGCTAGCCATGTCGAATTTAGCGTTACTCCACCTGTCGGGGTGGAGTACCAAATTCGAACTAAAGAGCCCTCTAGTTCGAATTAAATGGCTTCCTGGTGTGGACGGTTGAGCGGTTAGTTCGAATTAACGCTGCTAAATTCGAATTAAAGTCCTAGTGTAGACCAGGCCTAACAGACGTTTTGCAGCAGTTACAGTCTACTGAGCCCTTTTCATCATAGGCTGCAAGGAGGTTGGTGAGAGAACTCCCACAGTCTCTGTTCAGCCTCCTGTCCTGACAGGGACCTGACTTCCCCTTCCAGGAGCTGTTCCTGTAGTGGTGGGTTGGGGGGAACCCGCCCTCTACTCTGGGTTCCGGCCCAGGGACCCTAATGGTAGCAATTGTTGGCAGCCAACCTTTCACTGCCAGAGTTGCTACATTTCCCTGGGCCACTTCCCCACAGCTCTCCTACTTCTCCCTTCTTCACCCTTACCTTAGGGCTCCTTTAACGATGGTTTGAGGGTGTCTTCAGTAACGAGCCCTTCAGCTGCACTTCCTCTCCTCTGGCTCCCCTCTGCCTGACTGGAGTGAGCCCTTTTTATAGTATCAGCAGGGCCTTAGAGTCAGGTGGTCACATTACTTAATGGCCTCACCTGACTCGTTACAGGTTAATTAAAGACAGGTGTTCTCATTAGCCTGGAGCAGCCCCTGCTCTGGTCAGTCAGGGAACAGAAAACTGTTAATCCAGTGGCCAGTATATCTGCCTTCTGCTATTCTGCTGTACCCAACTGCCCTGGGTCTATCACAGTACATAAGCCATGGCCTCTCCGCTTTGTCACCATTGGGGATTTCACACCAGGAATGTGTTGGATGGAAACTTCTATTTTCATTTTCTTTGGGGAACATGAAGTTTTTCACTTGCTGTGGCCCAGGCAGTACAAGGAAGTCCCTCAGGCTACTGCTCAAGTGGGTCCACAGTCCTAGATCATCTAGATTTAAGGAACTAAACTCAGCAGCAGCTGTATCTTGTGCCTCCACCACACTCTTCTCTGATCTACACTTTTCTTCAGGAATGTGCATGGTTACATCCATTTGAGATGGAGATATGGATGCTGCAGTAGCTGCCAGGTCTCCTGCACTCTGACTACCTGGAAGATCAGGCATCTCCTCACCACTCACATCCTCACTGGGGCCGGAAGGCTCAACGTGAACCATGTGTATCTCAGGAGAGCTCCTTCCTGCTTAGACAGAAAAGCTTCCTTTGCTGTCTTTCCTTTTCTGAATGCTGCCTCAGAGGGGCGTTTTCTTTTTCACTCATGACTGCTGTTCTGTGCCAGCTAGAGTGGCAGGGGACAAATAAGCAGGCTGGTAGCAGGGTCTGAATGAGGGAAGATATCAGCATCTTAAGGGCCTAACTGGCTCCTACTACTTCAGTTGACTGACTGCCTATTCTCCTCAAGCGGGTTCAGGGAAGCAGCAGGAAATAGGAAGCTCCCTGAGAAGCTGGTGTTAATCTGTCCAGACTCCTGGGGGTGCTCGAGAGGTACATAAGAGGCTCCTCCTCCTCTCCCTCCCTGCAGCTCCTGTTGCTTTCTGTTATTCCCTCTCCCCTTTTCTCCTGTCTGCCTGTTATGTCTCTTGTTCCCCCTTCCTCCAGCACAGCACTCCACCATCTCTGTGCATCTCCAGCAGAGAGAAAACATATGCACCAGCACCAGACACAATTTTCTACGCTCTGGATCCTAGTGGTGCCCTGCCACAGTTTGGCACCTGTGGCAGCCGCCTCACTTCGCCTCATGGTAAGGCCAGCCCTGTCCTGTGGGCACGGAGAACCTAACTCCCATTGAGGTCAGCCAGGGAGGCTGGATGTGCACATTGCAGGAAATAGATGGTCAGGGCAGCATAATCCACTGAAAAAACTGCAGTTTGCTAATTGCAACCCAGGCTCTCCCTGTGTGGCTCTTCGTCCTGCCTCTGCTGGCTGGAGCATGAGCAGAGCTTTCTGAGACAGCTGCTGCGGCTGTGGCCAGCCAGCAAAGTGCGTTTCCCATCGTCTCTCTTCTGGCTGTGGATGTTTGACTGCAGCAGCCCCGCAGAGGTCCCGGCCTTGCTCTCTAATGTCCATTCTCCTCTTGCTTTCATGGTGCTTCTTGGACCATGGAGTAGCCTCAGGAAAACATCCCAGCTGTGGACACAGGCACCAGCACCAATTCCCCAAGCCAGAGTCCCCTTTGCAATCCAGGGAACCAGCCTGGGTTGTCTGGAGCGCAGGGTGTGGCCCATGGTGACTGCAGACCCTGCCACTGCTGCACAGCGACTCCTGGGACCCTCTAGCCCATCAGCACTCGGCTCTCCCGCATTCTGCTGAGCGGCTGAGATCTGGGGGAACAGAAACCCTTTGTGAGAGACGGAAAATCTCCTCCCAGGAACACTCTGTCAATGGCTGCCAGAGGCCGTCCATGTGAAACCCCAAATGTGCAGCCCCTCGGATTCCCACAGGGGAGATCTCAGTTCATTCACTTGTCACCCGTGGCCGCAGTCTCTGACAGGGGGAATGTAGAGGTTTTTTTTGCCAATCCTCCCTTCTGCAGCGCCCATAACAGGATGAGGTTTGGCCTTGTGATGTGAGCCCTGGGTCTGAGAATCAGGGCTCCTGGGATCTGGGGCTCTGGAATGGGGTGTGGTCTAGTGGGTGGAGCTGGATTTGTTGACAGTGAATGAGAGGAGCTTGTGCTGAAGGACCCTGGGTCAATCCCCACCAATTCCCGTGATGTCTACATGTGGCCATGATTTTACTTACCTCTCAATGTAGGTTATTTAGCCCATTCCTGGACACAGGTGTTATATCTGCTGCTGGCCACCCCTGAGATGTAGGTCCTTCATCCACACAAGGACATGGCACATCAAGGTCAATCCAGCAGCTCCCATCCGGTCTTCACCTCCGCAATGGACGGCGAGCTCTAACCTGAGCAGAGAAAGACAGGGTGGTGTTCTTGAGGGGAATCTGCTGGAGCTCCTGCATCCCCTGCCCCACCTCACACCCCGACACCCTAAGGGTTTTCCAAAGATACCACTAATCTCGGATAAACAAAGCAGCTGAGATGAGGTCAATGTGGGTGGATTTACTGAGCAGACTGGTTCTAATGGAAGAACAGATTTCTTCCCTGCTCTAGGGAGATTCCCATAGGAAAAGTCTCGGATGGTGGGGGTGGGAGCAATGCAAACCCTCAGCCCCTTGAATGGCAGGAAATCAGGACTCGGGGAGTTAAGGGGTGTCTCTGTCCTGCTGGAGGGAGCAGATCTGGAGATCAAGAAGAGCACTAGTGGCATTGTAGGAAAGCCAGTGACTTCTACCTGTGAAGGTGGCTGAAGCTTCTGGCAGACACTAGAGTCCCGGATCCTTGCACCTCCTTTGGGGATCCCTTTCCTAGGAATAAAATAAGGACACCACACAGAGAATGACATTTGAATCCCAGGTCTGGGATCCAGGGCAAAGGGATGATCTCAGCCAGGCTACGTACCAGGAACCTGATTTTGGTCCCAAGAGCCACAATTACCCAGAGGAGGTTTTCTTCCTCATTTGCTTTCAGGTTATTTACTCACAGTATTCATTTGTCTGCTTTGCCGGGTCTCCACTCTCTGCAGCTGTTCATTGGTTTTAGTAACAGTCTTTCAGTTTTTGCTTCTGTTTCCATTTCTTACAGTGTAGCATCTGCTCAGCACTTTTTAATAAAATAAAACAATTCAAAACAAAATCCTGATCCTATATTGAAGAGGAAGGTTCCTGAGAATTTGGCTGCAGAACTTTAGTGTCTGCATATTTCAGTCCCTATTATTTATTCAGGTGCAGGTCTGATGTAATCTGTGCCCCCAAGAATGCCCATATGATGCACGAAGGGGGGGGCTTAGAATACCTGTTATTAGAGTGTAGATTAAAATGTGGGTAAATCAACATTTGCATCATCCCTTCTCTGCATCATTAAAGCACCAGGCATGGAAGCGAAACAGGTTAAAAATCCCCATGGTTCTTTCCGACTAGACAGACATCCAGAAAGAAAAAGGCCTTCAGCCAATTATTTCCTTACACTCAGAAGGGGTGAAATTCAGCCCTGTGTAGACAGCCAGGGCAAGGTCTGTGCATCACAGCGGGGTTAAGTGGCACTTCACTGCCCAGGTGCTGGGAGACTTCGGTGGCAGTTTTCCTCCTGGATTGGAACAGCCGGCTGGAATCCTGTGAGGTACAGAGCAGAGAGAGGTTTGGGCCACAACGTTCACCTCAGAGGCTGAGCTTCTGCAGACTTTTGGGATGTTCCCATCTGAGGAGGAGGATTTTGGCCAGCCCCAGCTCAGAGCTTTCAGTCACTTCAACCAGTGATTCTCTGGCACAGTTGATCTAAAGCAGCTGAACTTTTCAGGCCTGGCCCCCCTCGCCGACCCCCCGCCCACCTCGCAGTGTCCCCGAACAGCCCGCTCCCTTCTCTCGATCCCTGCCAAGCCCAAGTACAGAGCCTAGCCCACGCTCCTCCTCTCTTAGACCCTCTCCTCACACGATCCTCCCCTACCTTTGACAGACTGATCCCGGTGCCCTTTACCCAGCTCCTGGAGAAATCATGGCTCCTCAGGACAACCTGGGAGTGGATGGTTCCAACCTCTGTGTGGGGTGCGTGGTTTTCCGTCTAAGCATCACTGAGAGCCAGCACGTCTCGATTTCACAGGATGAGTGAAGTCTAGGAAGCGCTGCACTTCTTGAGGGCTTCAACCGCCCCATTTATGAATGGCTTCCACCTTATTTGGATCAATTGTAACATCTTCTGGGAGAGGATGTACCCCACAACTCTGTGGAGAGTTGGCTGGAGGTTCCGCTTTTCCAATTCTGCGTTGAGACCATGCTTCCGAAACCTCTCCAGGTTCGGATGTGCTGCGTGTGCTGCTCTGGGTTCTCCAAAAAGAGACGTATGTCACCCGCATAGATGACACTGTCCCCAAATACATCACTGATGAAGTGCTGCAAGGTCAGGGGACCATTAGTTAGCTCAACTAGCATATCAGACCATTAAAATGTCCATCGTCTGTTTTGAAATCTGTCTTCCATTTGTCCCTTGCCCAAACGAGCCTTAGATTGGAAATCCTTGCAGATGAAGGTTGATGAAACTCTTTGCAGATTTCCTGTGAGCCAACAATTGTGGGATTCACAGCAGAGGGTAATGGTTTCAAATGATTGCTTTGTTCAGGAGCTGATTGTCTAAAGAGAGGCGTAGCAGAGTCCCACATTTCTTCTTCCCCAAAAGGGCCTGCTCTTAGGACCGGTTTTCATGACTGTACGCAGGAGAAGGTGAACAAAAAGGGCGTCACACAGGTTAATGAATGGTTAAGAAGTGATCGCTTCTTAATGGGTAAGGAACCGGGGGTCGTGTAAATCTAAAAACAAGCAGTGGGCTGCTTACACTGTTTCTGTTATGAAAATCAACAGCTCAATGATGCCTTCCTACATGGCCTGGAAACCCTGGACAGCGTTGCATGAAGCAGCGAAGATAACCGGCCCACCTTGGTTTTGCTCAACGCCGATACAAATTGTTGAAGAGGACTCTGAGGATGATGGCCATGAGGTGTTTCGGAGGAGTCTTGGCATAGAACTAACTGAGCCAGTGCCACGTTGTGAGCGTAAAAAAGTCACGCGGACTATTGTATGTGTTGCTGTTTATGCTGCCCTTAAGCACTGCCTGAGGGAAAAGCTTTGTGAAGAATGCGAGGGCCGTGTCATAGATTTGCCAGGCCAACGGCCCATGACTGGGTGACTTGGACTTTAGTGGATATAAACCACAAGCTCTGGGGCCTATGTGCTGAGCTGGGTTTGGAAAGATGATGAAACACGGTTATTGCCGGAGGTTCTGCTGTGCAATGTCTGTGCCTAAGCCAAGAACATTCAGCGCAAGAGGGGACCTTGATCAATGCTGTGCAATTGAGTGGAGCCCCTGACTGTGTTTTAAAGAAAATAACCTGCTTACAGCTGGAGTGGAAAAATTGCAGGCACCTTCTGGTTCATTTTCTTTAAAACACAGTCAGGGTCTGCACTCACTTGCACAGCATTTCTCCAGTTATGGCAATCATGTGAACAAGGACGTGTGTATCATGAATTGTGGGTTTTTTGCTATAAAACCTGTTGAAAAATCTCTATTCAGGGGGATGCCAGTTTGCTGTGCCCCCGCCCCCCCCGCATGCTCGTAATAAAGGGGCCTCGGGCGATTCTGATCCATATACAACGCGGGGGCGTTTTTCCACGACACGGCGTGATATTGGCCATCTAGTCCGCACAAAAAGTTACAGATCCCTGCTTAAGGAAAAGACTATTTGTAAGAAATCTAAAAGGATTCAGCTAGAGAAAGGTGAGGGGACAAACACACGATAGAAAACTTGGTAGCTGTACATTTAAAAAACAAACCCTATTGAAAAGGGCTTTGTGACTCTCTGTGTTTCTGTTTGGAGGCCTTTGGCCCTTAAGTGAGCTAAAAGTTTTAATGAAGCATCTTGGCTTGGTTTCAAGGAGCTGTGTGTCTTTTAAATCAAAAATCAGTTGTGTGTGAGAACCTAGCGCTTGGGGGTTGTGTGTGTAAAAGTGACCCATTTACAGCAAAAAGCTGAAATGTATGTTTGGGGGGGGAATCCTAAGAAATGTGCTTACAGTAAAACAAACAGGCTGTTCAGACCTGTGTTTGAGTACAATAGAGTTGACTTATCCTGTTGAACTGAGTGGGTTTAAACCCCACTCCCCCCTCACTGAATAGCCAGGGTGACTGCGATTACTTACCCTTGGTGCCATAGGGTTAAATTTGATGTGGGTGGGTGGTTGTGGATGGTGAGTTCTGATTAATATGAAATGAAATAAAACCTCAGGAATTCACAGATGCTATTGGACAGTTTCAATATGACCCCAGGAGCTGGTGGAACACTATTGGACAGATTAAATATGGCCCTGGAGTTGGTCGAATGCTCTGGGTCATTCTTTCTAGAAAACACCCCCACCCCAAACTTTAAGCATGAAAGAAATGTGTTTTAAAAAAACAACTCAAGCCCCAAGACATTCATTGATCTCTGCAAAGGGCCCCCTGCTTGGAAATGGGGACTGTTCAATACTCTAAGAAGGCCCCACAGAAACATTTATTTTAACTTAGAGAAAAAGAAAAAAGAAAAAAGAAAAAAAAAGCCCTGTTGTGCAGACAGCTTGGTCCCCCCCCCCCCACCCCAGATCACCACAGGGGGTGCTGCGGGACGGGTTCCTAAAGTCCTTAAGGATCTATTAGTTCAGAGCTGTGGGAATTAAATTAAGCTGCTAGCTACTATGCTGAAGTCTGTTGGAAACAATGGGCTAAGATGGTCTAAAAACCTCAGGTCTGTTGGAGACTGTTCTTGTCAACAGAAACTTTCTTGAAAGGCTGCTGGACGGCAGACAGAGGTACGGCTGGCTGGCTTGAACTCTGAAACTATACATTGTATAATGCCTCTCTTTGCCCAGGCTGTCTTAGGAAAATAATGGTGCCTATCTTCATTGCAGCGTGATCTGCTTAGCATGGACCCAGTAACTTTAAGCTGCACTTCACCACCAGGCCAAGGGAAAAACCATTTTAACTATAGTTGTGCTTAATATTGTTTTTAAAACCTTTAGTTATTACACAGTTTGTATAGGGATTTGGTGGTAATAGTCACTAACATTTTTGCTTGTTCTTTAACCTGAAGGCCCAAACACACATGGAGGAACAGGACCAGCATGTGCCTGCAACACTGGATCCCTTAGTGAAAGGGAACTTTTTGCAACTGGTTTTAAAAGCATGTGGGGAGGGGTGTTATTGAAAAGTATATGGAGGCAAACTTGGTTTGGTGTGTTTCTAAAGCTGCTGATTTGTGTGTGAGAGGGTCTGGGCAAGGCATAGGTGAAGGGTGTAAAAGTACTTGGTTTGTTTCAAACCAACAGGGTTTTTTCCTGTGCAAAATGTGGTTTAAAATGGATTTTAAAAGCAGTTTGGTTTTATTCTGCAAATTGAGATGTATTTTAAAAAGGTTTTGAGGTTTTTGTTGTTTGTTTGTTGTTTTTGTTTTACGTTTTAAGTGGTAGAAATAAACTCAAAACCTGTTTGTCGTACAGCCTGAACTGGGTGATTTGGTTTAAAGCTGTGACTTGTTAAACAGAAAAAAACCCCTAATGAATATTTAGTTTTGAAGTTTACAAGAGGGTTTCCTGTGTTTTATAATAATGCTGTTTGCTCCACAGTACGGTGGAAACATGAGAGATCCCTAGAGCAGAGGAAAACAAGCTCAGAAGAAAAGGCAGAGACAGCTGAAAGGGAAAATTCACCAGCATCAGTGACTGATGGATGGATGAAGCCCAGTAAATATATTTTGCTTATTGGTTGGGTTGTTCTGTGAGGTTTTGTATTTGAAGTGAATACATAGGTGTGGGTGAGAAAGTTGGTAAAGTTCAGTTTTGTAAAATGGTTCCCCCCCACCCCCCATAGGCCTGGGCAACTTTTCTGACAATGCTTAGTCAGTGCTACAAGGACACCTCCTCCAGACCCGCCAAAGAGCCAGGAATCTGCTTGAGACCTTGAACAACGCCTCAGCCTCAGCAGGGCTTTAAAGGGCTCAGAGCTCCGGCAGCTGTAGGGAGCCCAGAGCCCTTTAAATTCCCCTCCACGCAGCTCCAGCAGCTGGGTTGGGGCTGGGATTTAAAGGGCTCACAGCAGGGGGGAAAGTAACTTCCAGGACTTACCGGTACTGCCGGAATCCTGAGGGGGCATGGCCTCAACCAGAAGAGGTGGGGCCTCTCAAGATTTAAAGGTCCTGGAACACCAGCTGTGGATGGGAGCCCCAGGGTCTTTAATTTGCCCCTGAGCCCAGGGTTGATTTAAAGGGCCCAGGGCTCAGGCCGCTGCGAGCCCAGGCCCTTTAGATTCCCCCCGCAGCTCCGGCAGCCGGATTCCAGTGTGGATTTAAAGGGCCCGGAGTTCCCACGGCTGCGGGGAGCACCGAGCCCTTGAAATCTGGCCCCAGCCCGGCTGCCAGAGCTGCGGGGGAAAATTAAAGGGCTCTGGGCTCCCTGCGGCCGCCACAGCTCGGACCCGGTCAAATACCGGCTGAGGAAGCCGGGGTGGTCCGGCCACGGCATATTGGCTCTTCCTGGTATGCCGTGCTGGACCATCATGGCTTATTTTCCTCTCGGCTTCGGTGATCCCACGGCTGCGGGGCGCCCAGCGCCCTGTAATTTCCCCCAGCAGCTCTGGATGCCAGGCTGGGGCTGCGAATTAAAGGGCTCAGAGCTCCCGTGGCTACAGGAGCCCAGAGCCCTTTAAATTCCCCGCAGCTCTGGCAGCCGGATTCGGGTGTGGATTTAAAGGCGCGGAGCTGCCACGTTGCGGGAGCCCGAGCCTTGCCGGGCTGGGGCCGGGATTTGAAGGGCCCAGAGCTCCTGCCGCTGCAGGGAATACCGAGCTTTTTAATTCCCAGCCCCAGCCCGGCTGCCGGAGCTGCGGTGGGAGGGGAGGAGGGATGTAAAGGGCTCTGGGCTCCCGCGGCTGCGGAGCTCTGAGCCCTTTAAATCCCCACTGAGGAAGCTGGTGCGGTCCAGCACAGCGTACTGGCTCTTGTCACTATGCTGTACTGGCCCGTACCAGCTTACTTTCATCTCTGGCTCAGAACTCCTACGGCTGCGGGGAGCCCAGAGCTCTTTAAATTCCCCCCGCAGCTCCAGGAGCTGGGCTGGGGCTGGGAATTAAAGGGCTCAGAGCTCCTGCGGTTGCTGGGAACCCAGAGCCCATTGGAACTGCGGGTGGGGCGGGGGGAGATTTAATGGGCTCTGGGTTCCCAGCAACAGGAGCTCTGAGCCCTTATTCCCAGCCCCAGCCCAGCTCCTGGAGCTGCGGGGGGAATGTAATGAGCTCTGGGCTCCCCGCCGCCGTGGGAGTTCTGAGCCAGCGATGAAAGTAAGCGGGTACGGGCCCGTACAGCATAGTGACCAGAGCCATGCGTGTGCTGACCGCACCAGCTTCCTCAGTGGGGATTAAAGGGCTCAGAGCTCCGGCAGCTGCGGGGAGCCCAGAGCCCTTTAAATCCCTCCTCCCCTCCCACCGCAGCTCCGGCAGCCGGGCTGGGGCTGGGAATTAAAGGGCTCAGAGCTCCTGCGGTTGCTGGGAACCCAGAGCCCATTAAATCTTCCCCCTTCTCCCCACACAGCTCCAGCAGCTGGGCTGGGGCCGGGATTTAATGGGCTCAGTGCTCCCCATGGCTGCGTAGATCCCAGAGCCCTTTAATTCCCCTGCACGCAGCTCCAGCACCCAGGCT
The DNA here is from genome assembly GCF_016161935.1 of Mauremys reevesii. Taxonomy (NCBI): domain Eukaryota; kingdom Metazoa; phylum Chordata; order Testudines; family Geoemydidae; genus Mauremys; species Mauremys reevesii. The sequence continues at coordinate 484,857 of NW_024100856.1, forward strand.
GGGGCAGGGAATTAAAGGGCTGAGGGCTCTCTGGAGCGGCAGGAGCTCCAGGCCCTTTAAATCCTGGCTCCAGCCGGGTAAGGCTCAGGCTCCCCACAGCCATGGGAGCTCCGGGCCCTTTAAATCCACGCTCGAACCCGGCTGCCAGAGCTGCGGGGGGAATTTAAAGGCCCTGGGACTCCCAGCCACAGCCGATGCTCCAGGATCTTTCAATCTTGAGAGGCCTCACCCCCTCAGGACTCCAGCAGTACCAGTAAGTCCTGGAAGTTACTTTCACCCCTGACTTAATCATTCCTTTACCTGTGTTCACGTTGTGCGCCGGTGACTCCCGAGCCAGTCGCATTCCACCTCTAAGGGGGTGGACAAAGAGAGGCCACCATGCTCATTGGGGTGTCTCACAAGCAGTTGTGGTTTGGGTTCGGGTTCCGGCGTATCCATCAATGGCTGGGCCAAAGGGCTCCCCTCGGTCGCTCCCTCCTCCTCCTCGGCACTGTCGCTGATGTAGCGCTTTCTCCGCGGATGGTCAAAGACCCTCGGGGTGAAGACAGAGTCCGAAGTTCTCACGGGGGTGGTGAAGGAGTCCAGGTTTCCTCTCAGCAGCCTTCCCACGATTTCTAAACCATGTGTCCTTGGTGAGAGATGGCCTCGTCTGTCCAGCGCTGGGACTTATGAGGTGATGGTGCTGCACTCTGATTGGCAGAGGGCCCTGGGAGGAGTTCTTAATGGGGTCATACGGCCCACTCCCGGACGGGTCCCCCTGCCCCAGAACTCGCCCTGATTGGTCAGAATCCCCTCTTGGGGTGGTCCTGTCAGGACAAAACTGATCCTAATTGGTTGAGGGCAGTGAGAGGAGTTCTTAGAGGGGTCACAAGACACACGTCGGGATGGGTCACCCTCACACCCCAGAGCTCACCCTGATTGGTCAAATCTCCTCTTGGGGTGGTCCTTCCGGGAGGAAACACATCCTGATTGGTAGAGGGTGGTGGGAGGAGTTCTTAGAGGGGTCACATGACACACCTGGCTTCCAGTCATGTGGCCGCCTTGACCACGAAGTAATACCCCCATGGGGCGGGACTTCCGGTGACAGGTGGGAGGGACTAAGGAGTCATGGGGCGGGATTAGGGCTTGATTAATGGTGGGGTGTAAGGGTCCGGGTGCGGGTCCCCTTTTCCAGTGAGGGGTCGCTCTTCGCCTTCGGGCACCTGGGATCCAGGCTGCCTCACTACAGGAGGCTTGAATAGAAGTTTAGTCGATAAAGCCCAGGCCCTAGCTCAGGGCGGGGCAGCACCAAGAGGCAGGGCTCAAACCCTCAGGCACGTCTGAGCAGTAGTTCAGTCTGTAAAGCCCAGGCCCTAGCTCAGGGCGGGGCAGCACCAAGAGGCAGGGCTCAGACCCTCGGGCAGGGCTGAGCAGCAGTTCAGTCTGTAAAGCCCACGCCCTAGCTCAGGGCGGGGCAGCACCAAGAGGCAGGGCTCAGACCCTCGGGCAGGGCTGAGCAGCAGTTCAGTCTGTAAAGCCCAAGCCCTAGCTCAGGGCGGGGCAGCACCAAGAGGCAGGGCTCAGACCCTCGGGCAGGGCTGAGCAGCAGTTCAGTCTGTAAAGCCCAGGCCCTAGCTCAGGGCGGGGCGGCAACCAAAGGCAGGGCTCAGACCCTCGGGCAGGGCTGAGCAGCAGTTCAGTCTGTAAAGCCCAGGCCCTAGCTCAGGGCGGGGCAGCACCAAGAGGCAGGGCTCAGACCCTCAGGCAGGGCTGAGCAGCAGTTCAGTCTGTAAAGCCCAGGCCCTAGCTCAGGGCGGGGCAGCAACCAAAGGCAGGGCTCAGACCCTCGGGCAGGGCTGAGCAGTAGTTCAGTCTGTAAAGCCCAGGCCCTAGCTCAGGGCGGGGCAGCACCAAGAGGCAGGGCTCAGACCCTCGGGCAGGGCTGAGCAGCAGTTCAGTCTGTAAAGCCCAGGCCCTAGCTCAGGGCAGGGCAGCACCAAGAGGCAGGGCTCAAACCCTCAGGCAGGGCTGAGCAGCACTTCAGTCTGTAAAGCCCAGGCCCTAGCTCAGGGCGGGGCAGCACCAAGAGGCAGGGCTCAGACCCTCAGGCAGGGCTGAGCAGCACTTCAGTCTGTAAAGCCCAAGCCCTAGCTCAGGGCGGGGCAGCACCAAGAGGCAGGGCTCAGACCCTCGGGCAGGGCTGAGCAGCACTTCAGTCTGTAAAGCCCAGGCCCTAGCTCAGGGGGCAGCACCAAGAGGCAGGGCTCAGACCCTCGGGCAGGGCTGAGCAGTAGTTCAGTCTGTAAAGCCCAGGCCCTAGCTCAGGGCAGGGCAGCAACCAAAGGCAGGGCTCAGACCCTCGGGCAGGGCTGAGCAGCAGTTCAGTCTGTAAAGCCCAGGCCCTAGCTCAGGGCGGGGCAGCACCAAGAGGCAGGGCTCAGACCCTCAGGCAGGGCTGAGCAGCAGTTCAGTCTGTAAAGCCCAGGCCCTAGCTCTGGCAGGGGCATCACCAAGAGGCAGGGCTCAGACCCTCAGGCAGGGCTGAGCAGCAGTTCAGTCTGTAAAGCCCAGGCCCTAGCTCAGGGCGGGGCAGCACCAAGAGGCAGGGCTCAGACCCTCAGGCAGGGCTGAGCAGCAGTTCAGTCTGTAAAGCCCAGGCCCTAGCTCAGGGCGGGGCAGCAACCACAGGCAGGGCTCAGACCCTCGGGCAGGGCTGAGCAGCAGTTCAGTCTGTAAAGCCCAGGCCCTAGCTCAGGGCGGGGCAGCACCAAGAGGCAGGGCTCAGACCCTCGGGCAGGGCTGAGCAGCAGTTCAGTCTGTAAAGCCCAGGCCCTAGCTCAGGGCGGGGCAGCAACCAAAGGCAGGGCTCAGACCCTCGGGCAGGGCTGAGCAGCAGTTCAGTCTGTAAAGCCCAGGCCCTAGCTCAGGGCGGGGCAGCACCAAGAGGCAGGGCTCAGACCCTCGGGCAGGGCTGAGCAGCAGTTCAGTCTGTAAAGCCCAGGCCCTAGCTCAGGGCGGGGCAGCACCAAGAGGCAGGGCTCAGACCCTCAGGCAGAGCTGAGCAGCAGTTCAGTCTGTAAAGCCCAGGCCCTAGCTCAGGGCGGGGCAGCACCAAGAGGCAGGGCTCAAACCCTCAGGCAGAGCTGAGCAGCAGTTCAGTCTGTAAAGCCCAGGCCCTAGCTCAGGGCGGGGCAGCACCAAGAGGCAGGGCTCAAACCCTCAGGCAGAGCTGAGCAGCAGTTCAGTCTGTAAAGCCCAGGCCCTAGCTCAGGGCGGGGCAGCACCAAGAGGCAGGGCTCAAACCCTCAGGCAGGGCTGAGCAGCACTTCAGTCTGTAAAGCCCAGGCCCTAGCCCAGGGCGGGGCAGCACCAAGAGGCAGGGCTCAGACCCTCAGGCAGGGCTGAGCAGCACTTCAGTCTGTAAAGCCCAGGCCCTAGCCCAGGCGGGGCAGCACCAGAGGCAGGGCTCAGACCCTCGGGCAGGGCTGAGCAGCAGTTCAGTCTGTAAAGCCCAGGCCCTAGCTCAGGGCGGGGCAGCACCAAGAGGCAGGGCTCAGAGCCTCGGGCAGGGCTGAGCAGCAGTTCAGTCTGTAAAGCCCAGGCCCTAGCTCAGGGCGGGGCAGCACCAAGAGGCAGGGCTCAGACCCTCGGGCAGGGCTGAGCAGCAGTTCAGTCTGTAAAGCCCAGGCCCTAGCTCAGGGCGGGGCAGCACCAAGAGGCAGGGCTCAAACCCTCAGGCAGGGCTGAGCAGCACTTCAGTCTGTAAAGCCCAGGCCCTAGCTCAGGGCGGGGCAGCACCAAGAGGCAGGGCTCAGACCCTCGGGCAGGGCTGAGCAGTAGTTCAGTCTGTAAAGCCCAAGCCCTAGCTCAGGGCGGGGCAGCAACCAAGAGGCAGGGCTCAAACCCTCGGCCAGGGCTGAGCAGCAGTTCAGTCTGTAAAGCCCAGGCCCTAGCTCAGGCGGGGCAGCACCAGAGGCAGGGCTCAGACCCTCGGGCAGGGCTGAGCAGCAGTTCAGTCTGTAAAGCCCAGGCCCTAGCTCAGGCGGGGCAGCACCAGAGGCAGGGCTCAGACCCTCGGGCAGGGCTGAGCAGCAGTTCAGTCTGTAAAGCCCAGGCCCTAGCTCAGGCGGGGCAGCACCAGAGGCAGGGCTCAGACCCTCGGGCAGGGCTGAGCAGCAGTTCAGTCTGTAAAGCCCAGGCCCTAGCTCAGGCGGGGCAGCACCAGAGGCAGGGCTCAGACCCTCGGGCAGGGCTGAGCAGCAGTTCAGTCTGTAAAGCCCAGGCCCTAGCTCAGGGCGGGGCAGCAACCATAGGCAGGGCTCAGACCCTCGGGCAGGGCTGAGCAGCAGTTCAGTCTGTAAAGCCCAGGCCCTAGCTCAGGGCGGGGCAGCACCAAGAGGCAGGGCTCAGACCCTCGGGCAGGGCTGAGCAGCAGTTCAGTCTGTAAAGCCCAAGCCCTAGCTCAGGGCGGGGCAGCAACCAAGAGGCAGGGCTCAAACCCTCGGCCAGGGCTGAGCAGCAGTTCAGTCTGTAAAGCCCAGGCCCTAGCTCAGGGCGGGGCAGCACCAAGAGGCAGGGCTCAGACCCTCGGGCAGGGCTGAGCAGCAGTTCAGTCTGTAAAGCCCAGGCCCTAGCTCAGGCGGGGCAGCACCAGAGGCAGGGCTCAGACCCTCGGGCAGGGCTGAGCAGCAGTTCAGTCTGTAAAGCCCAGGCCCTAGCTCAGGGCGGGGCAGCACCGAGAGGCAGGGCTCAGACCCTCGGGCAGGGCTGAGCAGCAGTTCAGTCTGTAAAGCCCAGGCCCTAGCTCAGGCGGGGCAGCACCAGAGGCAGGGCTCATACCCTCGGGCAGGGCTGAGCAGCAGTTCAGTCTGTAAAGCCCTGGCCCTAGCTCTGGGCGGGGCTTCACCAAGAGGCAGGGCTCAGACCCTCGGGCAGGGCTGAGCAGCAGTTCAGTCTGTAAAGCCCAGGCCCTAGCTCAGGCGGGCAGCACCAAGAGGCAGGGCTCAGACCCTCTGGCAGGGCTGAGCAGCAGTTCAGTCTGTAAAGCCCAGGCCCTAGCTCAGGGCGGTGCAGCACCAAGAGGCAGGGCTCAGACCCTCAGGCAGGGCTGAGCAGCAGTTCAGTCTGTAAAGCCCAGGCCCTAGCTCAGGGCGGGGCAGCACCAAGAGGCAGGGCTCAGACCCTCGGGCAGGGCTGAGCAGCAGTTCAGTCTGTAAAGCCCAGGCCCTAGCTCAGGGCGGGGCAGCACCAAGAGGCAGGGCTCAGACCCTCGGGCAGGGCTGAGCAGTAGTTCAGTCTATAAAGCCCAGGCCCTAGCTCAGGGCGGGGCAGCAACAGGTACAGGGCTCAGACCCTCAGGCAGGGCTGAGCAGCAGTTCAGGTAAGTCCAGGCTCCTAAGCCCAAGCGGTGGGGTTGAGGGGGAGACTGCCACCCATGAGTGGGGTGGCAGGGGGGACACAGGCCCACCCACTCCACTGTGTCCCAGCCCGGGGCCCTAGCAGCTGCGGGGATCCGCTGCAGTCAGTGGGGATCCTGGCCGCAACACACTGACATAGGCTCAGGGTCAGCGGCAGCCAGACTGGGGTCGGCTATCCCCGGGCCACTTCCACTCTCCCCCTCCACTGGTGCCTGTGTCGTTGCGGCTTCAGCCAGGGGGCCTACCAGCATCGGCTCCTCAGGAGAGGGGTGTACCGGTGGGCTCGACTCCTCCTCGGGGTACCGAGCTTGGGGCAGGCTTGGCCAGTCCTCCTCTGGGTACCGGGTTCGGGGCAGGCTCGACCAGTCGTCCTCGGGGTACCGGGTTCGGGGCAGGCTCGGCCAGTCCTCCTCTGGGTACCGGGCTAGGGGCAGGTTCGACCAGGTGTCCTCTGGGTACCGGGCTTGGGGCAGGCTTGGTTCGGCTGGAGCTCGGGCACCAGCGTCTGTCTTCTCCCGCGGTCGGGCTCCAACTGAGCGCTGGGCCCGGGCTTTTGTACTTCCTGTCCCGCCCCTTGACTTCCGGGGGGCGGGGACAGGCGGCGGTGGCTCCGCCCACTGAGGCAGCTGATCTGGCTTATCCCTCTCAGGTGCGCCTGGGAGCCAGGCCGCCTCACTACATGGGGCCTGTCTACTGCTGCCAGGTGTTGAGTATGTGCAGGCAGAACCGGAGCCAGTGTCAATGTCCAGGCCGGAGGTCGAAGCCGGGTGGGCAGAAGTATGAACCAATGTCCATATCCATGCAGAGGTCAAAGCCATGTAGTTGAAACTGAAGGTGTTGGGGAAGATCAGGAGGAGGAGGAGGCAATGCTGTGCAGCGGGTGGGTGGAGGGCCTGGAGCAAGGCTAGAGAAAGGCAAGGAGAATACTGAGCCGGGGTTCAGAACCCAAATCTGGAGCCAAGAAGGGTCATGCCAAAGTCATAGCTAGACACTGGAGTCAAGAGCCCAGCCAGAGTCAACAGCGAGAAACCGGAGGGCAGGGAAGGGCAGGGCAGGGCGTGCATGCGGGCAGGAATGAGGATGACTTACTGGAGCCTGGAGACCCCTTATCGGGGGACTCCCTTCCTAGCAATAACAGAAGGACAGCGGGATGACAAAGATGTCTCTGAGCCTGGGGACCAAGCCAGGGAGCTCCCATCCAGGCTGTGTGCCAGGACCCCATCACCCTCCCTGTTCATTTCACACGCACAGACCCCTGGCCGGAGGAGAATAAAGGGCAGAAGTGAAGGTGCCCCTGGGGGAAAGGCTCTAGGCCGGGACCCAGTCCACTTCCCAGATCTACACCCAGGATTGTGTGACCAGGCCCACAGCCCTTCCTCTGCGTCTCAGTTCCCACCTGCCGGATGGGGAGGCTCCTCCCCTGCCCCAGGGTGTTCAGGGGGAGTTTCATTCCTGGCTGGGAAGGGCTCAGATACCAGGTGGGTGGATTGGGCCCCAGGTGGGGATGGTCGGACATTCGCTGCATCAGAGGTGACAGGGGCCATGGGAAGGTCTGAGCAGTGATGATGGGGAGGGCCCCATGTCAGGCCACCCTCCCAGACTGCAATGGCTATTGAGCCCAACCCCTGGCTCTGCGGCTGCTCTCACTTCTGGGCCAGCCCCCCAGCCTGATTCTACCCCACCAGTATCTGGCCTGGGCCCAGCCCCAGGGGTCGGGGTGGGGCAGGCTGTCCAGAGCGAGGTGCTCAGCCTTGGTTTCTCTCAGTGCTGCGGGGGCTCTTTGGCGCTCCCCAGCCCCTTCCCCCCAGGCACAGTGAGACAGAGCAGTACATGCGGCAGGGGGTCCGAGCTGGTCATGCGAGGGGGGGGAGCCTTCAATCCTGCCCCACGGAGCACAGCTCCTTCAGGGCGTCGGGCAGCTTGCCCATGAGCCTGATATTAAATAGCTGTCCCATGATTTTGTTTGTAATTTCCCCCTGTTGCAAGGGAACAAGGATCAATCAGAGACTCCGACACCCATGAGAACGAAGGGTATTAACGGCACCGGGAGCCAGCAACATTTCCTCCCCACATCTGAGGGACGGATTCCCCCGCCCAACCCCCGAGACGAAATCTTGTCTCTTCTCTAGTGACTTCCATCCCCTCTCCCACCATTGTGGAATGAACTCCTGCCCCCACTCCTCTCAGTCCCCCCGCGAGAACTGTTCTACCTCCCAACCCAGCGGGAATCCAGCTCCGCTCCCCGGAGTCCCCTCAGCCACCCTCGCCCCCTCCAGCCGAGGGCTGGGAGGCTTTGGGCAGTAGTGCCGGGGGGTGAGAGGAAGTGGACACCTTTCCCCAAGGGATCCCCATGTCCTTAACGTGATGCCATGGGCAGTGGCTCTGGTGAATGGGGCACTTATGCAGCCTCTGCTGACTGACTCCACCACATCAGCCAGGCTGCCCTGCTTTGAGCTGCTCAGGGGAGAAGCTGGCACTGACCAATGGCACCTGTCTGGGGTCACCCTCTCCTTGCTCCCTGGTCAGCGCATGGGGATGGGATGGGAGCGATTTTCAATGGCCTGGAGGTGAAAGGCCCTGGGGGTCTCTACCCAGGTGACCCCTCTTTGGTTACCTCGTCCTCTAGCAGCTGGCCGGCTTCCCCCACGATGGAATACATCAGCACCAGGCCAGCATGGCTGATGCGGTTGTGGGGGTGGTGGATGGCCAGCAGGCCCGCCTGGAGGAAACTCCTCTTCTGGTCTTCGGTGAATATTTCTCCGAAGACCTAAAACCAAAAGAACCAGAGCCCTTGCAATGGCCCAGAACCAGGCTCCAAATCCCTCTAGTGTCTCACAAGGTGGAGAAGAGTCCTGGGGCAGCCAACCTTTGAGGTCCCATGGACCAGGAACCCCCTTCAGTAGGAGGCTGCAGGCACTGAGGCCTCCAATAGCTCTTATGGAGCAGGATTCACCGCAGGTACCATGAGATGCTGGGAATGTGTCTGCGCGCTCTGGAACCCAGCTCACACAGACAGCCCAGGACCCCTGCTGCTCCCAGCAGCGACAGCTCCTGCAGCTCACCCACTAGAGGTTCGGGGTCTTTTAGATCTGGATCATTCCCACGCCTCACCCCACGGACATTCCCAGGAGCCTCACATACTCTGTGGAAATAAGGAGCAGGCTCTTGCCCTGTGTCCATGACACACTCACTGCAGCGGGACACAGCTCCACACCTGAGCTGCTGCAATGCACCGGCGGAGAGTCCTTACCTCTCCCACCCTGGCCAGATTTCTATATCCCAGGCACTTGGGGTCATGGAGCCCGTCCTGGCACCACAGGTCTGCTGCCTTCCTGGTCTTGAGCCCTGGGAGAAAGACACACCCATTGGGGAGGTTTGGCCTTCCGCTTTCAGTGCCTGTTTCCTTCTGGGTACACACTGGCCAGGCTCCTCCTGGCATCCGCGGCCCAATGGAATCGCAGGGTCCATGCCAGGCGGGTTAGTACAGAAGGGGGATTTGTTTCAGCCCTCACAGTAATCATGTGACCCTTACGGTCATTGTGCTCTGGGAGTGGGTGCCTGTTCATGGGGTGTCTAATACTGAGAACCCCTCATACCCACTGAAGTCAGGATCTGGCCCTGGCTACCTGACTGGTGACACCCTACAAGCTTTGTGTCCGTCTCCTGTGGTGCCTGTTCCTGCCCCTGCCCTCATGACGGGCTCTTTCCCTCCATGTGTCTCAATAGCTCCGTTCCTGTCCCCTCACGAGCTGGCTGCCCCATATGGGGTGGGCTGATTTCCCTGGGCTGGGGGACAGAGCCGGGCTCTGAGATAAAGCAGCCAATTTCCCTGGCACTTTCACACTCAACTCCCTAATTCAGAGAGGGGATAGAAGGAGTCATCATCTAAGCTGGGGTCGGTCTCAGAGGAGGGGCTTCTTTCTGTAGGGTCCCATTGCCCAGCAGAGGGAGTCTCAAAGGAGGGGCCTTGTTTCTATTGGGGTTCCTCTTTCCCGCTACAGCGGGTCTAAGCAGAGAGGCCTTAGTTCTAGAGGCGTCCCAATGGCCAGCTGGAGCTAGTCTCCCAGAGGCTCGTTTCCATGGGGTCCCATTGCCCAGCTGGGTTTCTTACCCCTCTTCTGGAGCAGGAGCTTGTGCAGCCAATTGATCCCACCCTTGGCATGCCGACTGATGTCACTGGCTGGGTGGTATGCACAGAGACCCAGCTGCAGCACAAATTCACCTGCCTTGGAGAAGGTGGAGGAGGTCTGGTGGAAGGAGAAGGAGAGGGAATCCATCACCATTCTCCCTTCAGCGCCCCAGCGCCCCTGGACCTGAGCTCTGCTCCCACCCTCTGTAGGAGGCACTGGGGAGAGCAGCGAGAGCCCTCTTCTTTTCTGTCCCCAAGGGCTCGGAGCAAAGGGAGCAGGGCAAGGGCCCTCGCTGAGCACTCGCTGCCTCGCTGCTCCAGAATAACAAGGGCCAGGCACGACCCTGCCAGCCAGCGGCCTATGGAACGCAGTCCCTTACGGACCGGGGGGACCAATTAGCCAGGGGATGAGGAACTTGACTCTGCAGGACGCTGGGGTCAGAGGTCACTTACGTCAAATCCAGGCAGGGAGGTAGCAAACTGGAGCAGGGCCGCGCTGGTCTGGACGGCCCTGGCTCTCTCCTGGGTGTTTTTTGCCAGGAGAGCGATGGATGTGCTGCGGGAGAAGGAGGCAGGGAGGTCAGCGGGCAGGCGTGCATGCTCTACAAACCAGCCTCTCCCCCTCCCCAAGGGGCTGAGACTTTGTGCTCAGGGTGGAGTAGCCGAGCCCTGGTCGCAGAGCTTGAAAAGGGGGTTCAGTCTCTCAGGCCCCAGCCAGGCCTGGTGCTCACTGTTAGTGCTTAATGCAACCGTGCAGAGCTCTGGCTGACAGTCCCAGCTCCTTCCCCCTGCACTGGCAGCTCTGGGAAAGTGTGGCCGGCTGGGTCCAAGCTGGGAGGACACAATGGAAACGTGGCTCTTCTAGTCTCTCCTTTGCTGCCCTCCCACAGGGTTCAGGGGCAATTCCACCCCAGACCGTCCATTCTACTCACCTCCAGGAGGTGCTGCAGCTTCTCCACGGTGGGGGTCTCTGTTAGGCAGCCCCTGAGGATGGTGTCCAGGCTCCGCAAATGGCGGTTGTGCAGAGCCTGCAAGAAGAGGAGCACCCGTCAGTCATGGGACACGGGGCTACAGCAGTCAGGGGACAATGAGGAGGATTCTCCAGGAGCCCTGGCAAGACTCAAAGGCGCATCCTGGCCTCTCCCATTCACATCACTCCAGGGACACTTAGCAAGAGTTCATGGCCGGATGCCTGCTGCCTCATTAATCCTTGCTCTGAGCAGTTCTCTGGGCAGGGCCTGGTACCCAGCAGAGTATGGATCAGCCAAACTGCAATGGGTGGGAGGTAGGATCCCGGGAGAGTTCAGGCAGGAGATCAGAGAATGAGGAGAGGAAGGAAGGCTGGGATCAGCCACGGAGAATGCATAATCCCCTCTGAACCCTGATCCATGAACAGCACGTCAGGATCAAGGCACATGCCCTGGACCCCAGACCCAAACCAGCTCCAGGGCTCAGGACCTCCATGGGGTTGGACAGGAAAAGCCGCCCGCTTCCCAAAACCAGTGTCTCCCTGCAGACAGGGGTTGGAACTTGGACAGTGTCTGCGAGGACCTTGGCCTGTGTGGGACAAATGTCCCCACTTTGGGGTGCCAGATAACAGAGGAGATAGTGTCCCCATTGGGGATGAGGATTCTCTTGTGCAAGACCCCTGCCTGGGTGGGGGCGGAACAAGGAGCAGGACAGACTGGGTGGCAGCGCAGCTGGGGATTTTGTACCTCAGCTCTGCCCTGCAGGTGCTGCTGGATCACCAAGATGATGTCTTGCTCCTCCTCCTCCTCTTCCTCCTCCTCTTCCTCCTCCTCAGGCCACGACACCTGGGCACTGGAGGTATCTGCACCAGGAGGGAAGGAGAAAGTTTAATCCCTTCTGCTGCTGGGGATGCAGTGGACAGAGAAGGCTCCATGTTTCCCCTTTCTCTGTAAGAGCCGCATGGCGGCCAGGGCCCCACCCTGCCCCTCCCAGAGATGCCCTCAGCCCCATCAGCCTCAGGGCCCTGTGGCAGTCAGCCCCCACCCCAACATGATCAGGAGGCTGGGCTCCCCAACTCCGCCCAGCATCCCCTGCCATGGGGCGTGTCTGTGCCACCCCCACTGGTGTTAGTGGGGTCACGTGGGTCAGTCCCGGCGCCTTGGCGAGCCGATGGGCACAGGGTGTTACTAGTCCCCCACCGCCCCAGTCCTCCTCCCTTTCCCCTGGGTCTCCCCTCACCTCCAAAGAAGGAGCCTTGAAAGACAGGGCTGCCAGACCGCACGGAGGAGCTTCTGGCCCCGCAGGAGAATGCGGAGCTGCTGGTGTCTGCAGCGCCGCAGTCACTCACCTCCTGCTCTGGGCTGGCAGGAGGCTCCTCCATGGCCAGGGTGGGGCTGGCGGGAGGCTCCTCTGGGGCCAGGCTGGGGCTGGCGGGAGGCTCCTCTGGGGCCAGGCTGGGGCTGGCGGGAGGCTCCTCGGGGGCCAGGGTTGGGCTGGCGCAGGGCCCCTCAGCTGCCATGGTGGTTGGCGGCTCCTGCTGGGCCCTGGGGCGCAGCTCCTGGCTCCTTGGCTTCCTGCAAAGGAAGCCCCAGAGCTGCCGTCCCCGGCTCCTGCCCTCCCCTGGCTCTCTGCTCCACAGCTGAACCCGGGGCCACCTCCGTTTCGGCCCAGAAGGTGCCTCAGGGTCAGCTAGAGGAGCTACTGTGTTCCGCCTCCTCCAGCAGGCGAAGCAGCTCCTCCCTTTCCCCTGGCCACGAGCCTCTTCCCCGCCCGTGGGGACAGAGGGGCCGCTCTCCGCCTGGGCAGGCTGCCTGATGTCGTCTTCTGGCTGTGGAGCCACCTGCCCGGCCTTCCTCCTGAGCATCTGCCTGATTCGCTCCATCCTGGAACAGAGTGGGGAGCAGCCATGAGTCTGGCTTCAAAGCAGCCTCTCATTAACGAGCCTGCCTGCTCCCCTGCCCACCTCCCCTTTGCTGAGGCAATTTCTCCTCCCGTCATCCCACCCCAGGGCACAGGAACCCTCAACCTGGGAACAAACCTGACAAGGGACGGGCTGGGAGCCGTAGTGGTGGGATATTCCCACCACACTGGGGATGGTTCTGGAGAACTCCACTTACTTATTCTAGATCAGATGGAGCAGGATGGCAGATGCTCAGGGTTGCTCCTCTCTTCACCCTCTTCAATCTCCACACCCAGGTGGCCGGCAACGGGTGCCGCTCAATGCCCTGCCAGCAGGGCAAGGGGTAGACACCAGATATCGAAACTGGCTGTGAAAACAATACAATGCCACTAGCGGAACGTTCCTGGGACACTCCATAGCTGTACCCGGGGCCACCTCCATTTGGGCCCAGAAGGTGCCTCAGGGTCAGCTAGGGGAGCTGGGGTCTTCCTCCTCCTCCAGAAAGCCAGAGCTGGGAAGTGCCAGCAGGACTCGATTCCCAGTCTCCCTGGCTCTGAGTGGGACCTGTTGTAGTGATTGTGGATTTGCTCCTTGTCCCCCATCCAAAGCCAATAACACATCTCTGGGTTGGCAGTCATGAGTTAGACCCTCTCAGCACCCTTCTGTCTCCTGCAGCCCTCAGCTGTTCCTTGGATTGCGGTGGCTTGGACGGTAACAGGAGTGGATATTGTTACTGGCTCACTGGGTGGTTCTAGCCAATGAGGGTCTCAGTCTAGCCTCAGAGGCCCACACCCCCAGACACTACAGGTCAGGGTGGATTGATTTCATTCCAAATGTTTTGTAGTTGTATTTTTGAGTTATTTTCCTAATGAGGATTGATTCTCATGAAATTCTTAGTGGTGGCCGATGACAGAACACGGAGCAATGGTCTCAAGTTGCACTGTGGAAGGCTTAGCTTGGCTATTAGGAAACACTAGTTCACTAGGAGGGTGGTGAAGCCCTGGAATGGGTTCCCTAGGGAGGTGGTGGAATCTCCATCCTTACAAGTTTTTAAAGGTCAGCTTGACAAAGCCCTGGCTGGGATGATGAAGTTGGGGTTGGTCCTGCCTGCAGCAGGGGGTTGGACTAGATACCTCCTCAGGTCTGTTCCAGCCCTAGTCTTCTATGATGCTAGGAATAGGGATCCATTCAAACATGTTGACTTGCTGGTTTTGCAGGATACAGAAAAACAAAAAGGTTGACTCAACCATTTGGTTTCATTTCAAACAAACTGAGGTAAAGAAGTATCTCTAGTTCGTGCCCTGAACTGATTGTTCCTGCTCATAATGTCCTTCCAGATTTTAGAAGTAGTAGCTCACACCTCCTCCTCTCTAGCCTTTATTCATATTTTACAAGGGGAAAAGAAGCCTTCATCCTTTTCGAACTCCCAATCAGTTTCTTACATTTGAATGAAGTAGCTGCATCAACTGGAATGAAGAAAATATTCTTTCTTCACCGCAGAAGAGGCTAGTGCTGCCAAAATCTGGCTGAGTGTTTCAATAACTTCTGGATGCCCAGGTGCTTAGGCAATGACTTCCAACAGTTCAGTGCTTTGACTTCCTCTGACACTTGGCAGCAAACATGGACTTCTTCATATATGTACTTATTTAAATTACTTTAATAGGCTGGAGCAACTAGAGGCCTTAACATCACTTGTCATCATTTCAAATTTTATACTGGATAAGTTTAAAAAAAACTTTTCAATATAAATTTAAAACACCCAGTTTAAATAAAAATAAAATCTCTTTTGGGGATTGGGGTTGGGCTGTGAAAAAGCCACTGATTGGTCTTGCCCTTGATTTTAAAAGAACTACTTCATCTGAGAGAATCAGAAACTGCTTGTATTCTAGTCAAGGAGAGGAGGCAGCAAAATTCATCCTAGCAGTAATCTGTTGGGCCTTATTTGCTCAGCCTCAAACAAACAAGCGTGCAAAACTCTAGCTAGTCTCTTTTATGTAGGCCCAGCTAAGAGGTGGTGGGAGGGGCAGGAATGCTGTCTCCGTCCCGGATCAGTAGCAATTGCACAGGATATTGCCTCAAAACCTACATTTTACTGCCAAACTCTCTAAGCCATTCCTCTCCTCGCTTCCTGGTTTCTAAGTTTCAAATCCACAAAACCTTCCCCTTGACAGTCACTGCCCAGGTGGTGCAGCAGGCAGAGGAACCTGAGCAGTAACATTGTGACACCAGAGGTAACTCAGCCACCTGTCGCTCCCTGACTCCACTAACCCGGAGCATAAACCCGAAGCCTGAGCCCTGCCTTGGGCATCGCTCCCACGGAAACCTGCAGGCTCATTTACTGACTTATGCAAATCACCTGTGGAGAGTTAGCACTGACTGGCTGAATTCACTCTCAAGTCACAATGCCCTTCAGCTTACAGCACTAATGGAAGGGGCACAGGGTGGAAATCAGGCTTTTCTGGTGACCCGTTTTCCAATTGAGAAGAAGGGACAAGAGGGAAGGAGGAAGAGGGAAGCAAAATGGCCACATTCCAAACGCCCCCAAGAGTCACAGATTAATTCCAAGCCCAGAGGAAACCACTGTCGTCTGACTTTCTGTTTCACTTCGGCCATAGAATGTGCCTCAAAATAATTCCCATAGGAATTAGAACAGGTTTTTAGTAAAACACCCACACTTGATTTTAAAAGAGGCCAGTTGTGGAAAATCCAGCACAACCCTCAGTGAATTGCTCCAAACTCTGATGTTAAAAATGCTCCTCGCCTTATTTCCAGTGTGTATTGGTCTAGCTTCAACTTCCAGCCATTGTCTGCTCATAACCTTTAACTGGTAAAGGGAAGATGGAGGCTTGCTGCAGCAAGGCTCCAGGGCTCTGCGAGGTTCCCCTGCCCGCATCCCTGTCCTGCCTGGCTGTTGTAGGGAGCTCTGTGAGGTCACAGATGCCTCACTCATAGAATCATAGACTATCAGGGTTGGAAGGGACCTCAGGAGGTATCTAGTCAACCCCTGCTCAAAGCAGGACCAATTCCCAACTAATTTTCTTTGCTCAAAGGGCTGAGTTCCTGCCAAAAGCTTTTGTGAAGTCACTGCCACACCCAGCTTTCACTGGCAGGCCTGACCTCTGCCCCTGGCCAGCCCAGCTGGATGTTTGAGCTGCACCTGGATCACCCCACTTGCTCATTATTGATTCTGGGGAGCAAGCAGGCCACCAGTAAAACAGCAGAGTCTGTTCCGCACCCCACGCTGAGTTTTTCATAGAGGCATCGGTTGTGAAACAATTCAGTCTCCTGATGTGGCCTCTATTTCACGGGCTATGAAATTTCACACTCTTAGCACCCTATTGAGCCCAATTGCTTGTAATTCACTAAAGGCACCTTCCCAACCAGTTATGATGGTAGGACACCAGGAAACAGAGACTCCACCTCTCCCCAGGGTAATTTCTTCCAGTGGCTAGTCTCCTCACTGTCATAATTATATTGAAATTGACAACCTCTGATAAGGGCCCAATTTATGACAATCTTTTAAATAATTTAAATAGAAGAGAAAAATAACGTTCAGTAGAACATGTTCACTGCCAAGCTTTTCAGACAGTCGCACCACTGATGTGATAGCTAAGGCCCGGAAGCAAAGTAGCTGAAATGCTAACCCAGCTTTGGGCAGCAGTAGCTTCCTTGAAAGGTGCAGAAAATATTGTCTTCCTTTCAGTTTATTCAAATCGTTCAGTTCAATCAACTAGTTTGTTGAAATTCAAAGGAAACCATTGGGAATTCTCAAAACAGGCAAACTTGTTTTCCTCCCTCAATCTAGGGATAAAAACTAGGGATAGATCTACTGGTTCATCAATCTAGAAACTCGTGGAGACAAGAATGTATCATTTCACTTCACTAACCACACATCAAATTGCCTTTGTTTAAGAAATTTGTTAGTTTGAAATGCAAAACATTTTGATACAACTTCTTTCTTATGCTTCTCTTTCTAGCTCTGGCATGCCCTTGCTGTGTGACCAGAGAGGTCACTTCTTTTCTCTTTCCCTCGGTATCATGGGGGATGGAGAAAATTCTCTCAGCCCTAGCAGGAGAGAGATTTGAGCAAGTCAGGCGCGTTAGGGTCCTCGTGCTCTAAAGGACAATGGGCGATTGTTGTTTGGGGCAAGAATCCCAACAGATTTGTTACTTGTCCCCCAACCAAAGCCAATAACACATCTTTGTATTTTCAGTCATGAGTTAGACATTCTGTCTCCCTCAGCCCTCAGCTGTTCCTTGGATTAGGGAGGCTTGGATGGTAAGAGAACTGGAATTATTTTACTGGCTTCTTGGGTGTTACTAGCCCATGAGGGTCTCAGTCTGGCCCCCAAGGCCCACACTCCCGGACACTAAAGATCAGGAGGGGTTGATTTCACTCAAAGTGTTTTGTATTTGCGTTTTTGAATTATTTTCCTAATGAAAGATTGATTCTCACGAAATCTTAGAGCTGGCAGATGACAGAACAAGGAGCAATGCTCTCAAGTTGCAGGGTGGAAAGCTCAGATATTAGCACAAACTTTTTCCCTAGGAGGGTGGTGATGCCTTTGAATCTGCTAGGATAGAGTCCCTATCTTGTATTTAGAGCCTGTATTTTTCTTACCTTCTACACAGATGACAATATCTTTGTGGTTCTCCTGGCTGAGGGAAATGAGAAACACACAGAAATGAGAAACACACGCACAGGCTCTCTCCTACAGCAACTGTCTCTGAGAGACCACGAGATGGAGGCTTGCTGCAGCAAGGCTACAGGGCTCTGCGAGTTCCCCTGCCCCGCATCCCTGTCCTGCCTGGCTGTTGGCTCTGTGAGGTCAGACGCCTCATCATCTTTGCCCAATAGGCTGAGTTCCTGCCAAAGGCCTTTGTGAAGTCACTGCCGCACCCACCTTTCCTGGCAGGCCTGATGTCTGCCCTGGCCAGCCCAGCTGGATGTTTGAGCTGCAGCCTGGATCACCCCACTTGCTCATTATTGATTCTGGGGACCAGCCAGGCCACCCAGCAAAATAGCAGAGTCTGTTCCGCACCCCACACTGAGCTTTTCATGAGGTTATGAAACAATTCAGTCTCCTAATGTGGCCTCTATTTCACCGGCTATGAAATTTCACGCACTTTGCACCATATGAAGCCCAATTGCTTGTAAGTCACTAAAAGGCACCTTCCAGAATGACAGGCAGTTTTGACGACAAGACACCAGGAAACAGAGACTCCACCTCTCCCCTGGGTAATTTGTTCCAGTGGCTAGTCTCCTCACTGTCAAAACTGTGTGCCTACATCTCATTTGAATTTCTCTGGCTTCAGCTGGCAGCTGTTGGTTCTTGTTGTGCCTTTTTGGCTAGATCGAATTAGCCCTGCCCTGTGAAATCCGATCTCCCGTCCTGCTGGACCTCAGCCAGGAGAACCCAGTAGGGGCCTCCTAGCTGTTTCTCTGCCCGGCTGGGGACAGGACTTCCTCTCCGTGGGGATATCAGACGCACCTGCAGAGGCAATGCAGAAGTGAGTGCGCTGCATCAGCCCGGCGTTGGGCTCAGGGCTTTGTTCTTGGCAGTTCTGCTCCACTCACGTCTCTGGGTGCCCGGACTCAGAGCTTCTGGCCCCCTGTGGCTGCAGCCAGTGCTGGGGCACCGGGCTCAGGACTTTCATGCCCCTCCCCACTCCTGCTGGCGCTCTAGGTGCCTGGGCTCGGGGCTTCTGCCTGGCCTCTGCAGTGAGTGCTCAGGGCTTCCCTTGCAGTTCTTTCTGGGGCTCAAGGGTCCATTTCTCTGGATGCCCCGAAAATGGTAGTAGCCAAGGTGCTCCCAAGTAGTCGGTAGGAGCTGAGGTGCTGCCAACAGCAGGGCCCCACCTGCACATGTGGGAACCTCCTCTAGCTTCAGAAAGGTTGCTGGCTGCTGCCCTTGGAGCCCAGGTCTGAAGGCAGCACAGAAGTGAGGGTGGCAATGCTGTGACCCCACCACAACAACCTCTGAACTCCCCCATTCTCCCAGGTTGATGGGACCCCCATGGTTACAATACCATGAAATGTCAGGTGGAAACATCGAAATGGTGACGTTGGTCAATTTCAAGGCCAGAGGTTTGTAAACTAGTCAAAGTGAGCCCTGAATTTGGTAGGGACCTGGCTATTATGAAGGCCTGAGCAGGTTTGCACTCCCAGTTCTCCTGAAAGGCCATGGAGAATTCCTGCTGCCTGAGAAACTTTCCAGAATAAGTTACCAGGACTGTGAGAGAAATGAAGAAACCAACCAAAGCCTGAGCTAGGATGGAGAGCATTGACCCAAGCGTGTTTGAACCCCTCCACCCCCACCTGCCTGCCTGCGGTGAAGCGGACCGAGGGCACTGATTTCTAGTTGTGAACTTGCACTGCCGACCGTGGGCTTCAGCACAAGCCGTACAGCCCATACTCTGAACTCTTGGATAAACAGCAAAGCTGGCTTTTCGAAACCTTTCCACCCCAGTGCCCTGCATCCACTTGGGATTGTGCCCAGCAGAGGCTGGTGGAGGGGAGGGGAAGGGAGAGGAGGCCATGCAAATGTTGTGGCATCTGCACAACCCCCCAGACACACACAGCAATGAAGGGCATAATATCCAGGACAGTAACTGATTTGGCCATAACCTACCAAATCCTCAGTGTTGAAAGTCAATTTCTCTAGAGAACAATGGGAGGGAGGGTTAGAGGCTGCAGTAACCACGTGGACTTCGGTCTCTGGCCAGGCACATCCCCTCTGCAGAGTTTTCACTGCTATTGTCTCCAAACTGGTCCTCCTGATCTGATGTGAGGTCACATCCTGGCCTTTAGGGCCATTGGCAGGATCTTCCTGTTCCCAGCTGCAGCATCACCCTCATTATCCTGCCTGATAAGGATCCCACCAGGGCTCAGCTAAATGGCATGTGGCATGACAGGCTCTTTGCTGGGGGCCTTGGCAGCACTCAATCGAGATCTGAATCGGACGGGCACGGGCAGGTGTGTTAGGTAAAAAGCAAGTTTTACTTACCTCTTTAGCACCCGAGTTCGTGCGGAGTTGGTATAGGGCTCAGAAATCTGTCAGAGACCAGACAACAACTCGTTGATCAACGGGCTTACACAATCCTTAGCTTAAAAGCAAAGCTTAGATAAGTGTGGCAAGTTTATTGAGGTGAGCATCAATGTTTATACACAGAAGTAAACAAAGTGATTAACAGATTATAATGGTCATGCATAATCAATCAAGATTCTACAGGATAAAACAGGTTAAAATGTAAATTGGAGAAGACAAAAGAGGAGATGGCTACTTATGGCTACTTATTGGGAGGGGAGGGGTCATGAGTAGTTCGCAGGTCAGAGCTTTTTGATTAAAAGTTTCAGATAGAGACATGAAGTCTGAGTTAAGTTTCAGTTCATAAAAAGTTCAGACTCAACAGGTGCATTTCCTGACTTTTTACTGGAGTCCTGGACCCTCTCATGCTGCTGCTGCAAATGTTCCTTCTCGCTCAGCGCTCAGCAGCAGAATGCTCCTTGCCCTTTGGCTGTGCAACATCAGACGTCTAGTCCTGCTGCTCTGAAAGAAACCGTCTTCACAGCTCTAATCCTGGCAGATATTGATTAAAATCTTGCCATGCTCCTCTAAGTGTATTTGTGATTGGACGTGCTTCTTGCTAGGGGGGATTTTCAGATACATGAACTGCATAAAACAGAGGGAAAGACAAAAGGAAGCATCAACATGTCTAAGAACTTGAACAATATTTGAAGACTATATATTGGTGTCTAACTACCTCCTGCTGCCAGGAAATGCAACTGGTATTTTAACGACACACTCACTCCGCTTGTGCCTGACTTGTGATTCAGAGCTCTGAGGAATTCTGTCCCCTGGTGTTGGCAGAACAAATAAACCCCACCTCCCATTACACAATCCATTTGAGTTCAAGAGAGCGAGATCTCTATCTTACAACAAGCTTTAACATTACAGGCAAAGACTAAGATGAGAGGTCAATTTTTCTTGCAGTTCTAATACCCGAGGAAAACTCCAAAATCCATTCTGTCAACCAAGAGAAAAGATGGTTTTTCTGTTCTCAAAGTGCTGATGCTTTTGACCCCAAAATGTTGTCTTCGTTTTCTCTCACAAAATAACTTGCAGTGAAATGGGACCAACTGCCTAAACTATCCTGAACGCTGCATGTCAGAGTTTGGGAATATCAGGACAGATCATCACCTGGCATCAGTTGTCACAGATCCATCAGCATCAGCAGAGCTATGGTGATTTATACCAACCGCGTGTCTGGTCCATTGTGCTGTAACGAGTTAAAAGATTTCATACGCTGTGCATATGAAGATGAAAATGTAGGGTGGAAGGGACCTCATGTAACCGAGTCAGGCTCCGCATGCTGGGGCAAGACCCCTTGGTTTCAAAGAATCTTGTTTAATGGAGGGTTTTTTCTTCTTTTTTTTCTTTCTAAAAAGGTGCTTCATTTATTTGAATATCAAACATTTTCATTTAAAATTTCCCAGAGTAAGTTTTGTGCTGGTGAAATATTCCCAGTCGACAGCTCTGGAGAGAGAATATTGTGAATAAAGACAGTACAGAATGGACTGCGCTTCCCCAGTGCACCATTCTCTGCCCCCATGGAAGGTCTCATGGGTTCGGGGTGGATACACACCAACAATGGAATGAAATCTCTCTTGCATAGTTGAGTTTTCTTCTTAGTTTGAAGCGGGAGAAGGAACAGGATCATCAGGACCCACCTAGCTTCCAAGGGAATCATCTTTCTTGATGCTGTTTGACCTGCAATTCATTGTGGCCCATTAGGTGGAGATTCTCTAGGAAGTTGCTTTATGACTCTGCTAATGAACTATCTTCTGAGAAGGACAGACTGGTCCTGCCACTGTCTCCAGTCACTCACGGTAAATTATAGAGATTTGTAGCCATAGGTTGTACAGGATGATAAGATACTGCATGTGAGCACGGGAGAGGAGATGTTTACTTGGTATTCATTAGGGTCCTTTTCTTTGGAGAAGCTTTTCCAAACTCACTTGCTGTCTCTGCTTCCCCACTGCAGAACTCAGTTTTAGGCTGTGCAAGAAGCCAGAGTAGGCATGAGGTCTCACCTATAGTTTTAATTCAGCTCCTGCTGCCAACTTGGCTCTTCATTCATATCTCTTCAGTTAATATACAGTGAACCAGTGTGAACATAATCTTACTGATTTCAACAAGAATGCTGATTATTGAACGTATCAGAGATTATTCCGAGTGTGTGGTTTTAATTGACTTCTTATAAATAGCATATCACCTGCTTTAATTATGAAAAGGTGATAGGCAGGTAGACACTAGACAGACGGATGTTTTTCTATGGGGATAGATAGACAGAGACATGGTTATGTCTGGGGTTAGATAGACAGAAACACGTCATTAGACACACACAGGAGAAAGGAAGGATGGTCAGAGGTTATGGCACTCATCTAAGACTTGAGGGTTATGTGTTTAAATTCCGCCTCCACTTCAGACTTCCTTTGTTATCTTGAGCAAATAAATTATGGCCAGATTTTTTAAAGGGATTTCAGTTCCTAATTCCCATTGAAACCAATGGGATTTATGTAGCCTAAATACCTT